>NW_023605873.1:0-80001 GCF_013339745.2 Dermacentor silvarum
TGTTTAAACATAAATGCACAAGGTACCGCTCCGCGCCTGTGTCCAATGATCATTCCAGTATCGCGTATAAGATCTTTCAGCAGAGAAGAAGCAATTGTAGTATACATGTGGCAGAATCCATATGGTTGAGTGCGTAGCTCCGCCAGTTTTAAGGAAACAAACGTTTTTGAGTCCTGTACTTTGTTTTAGAGATGGGCAAAACGGCTCACTTCAGTGAGCGGCTCGGAACGGCTCAGCTCACTGAAGTGAACCGGTTCATTTGAACGGCTCACCGGTTCACTTAAACCTGTAACCTGCGTTATGCAGATTCTATAGTTATGTGGCTTTGAAAAAAACGATATATGCATAATTTAATAACCGTGTTATTGATATTTTCGCTATGTTCAGGGAATATTTTTACATATATTAAAAGCGTGAATTTTTAGCTGTAATGAAGCTTTCTTTTCAGGTATTGGGGATAAAATACTTATGATACTGTGACAGGCAGAATGCGACCTACTTTTTTCAGAAAAAATGTGTAAACTTCATCGTCATTGCAGAAGCTTGTCCGTTTTTGTGGTACTTTAAAATCAACTTTTGTCAAACTAAGAACAGAAAATGATTGTACATTATGTTTCAACTTTATTCATTTATTTACATACGTACGTTCACTACAATATGAGTAAGCTGCAAGCCATGCAAAATGAATGTAGAAATCATTTCTTGAAGTACAATACAAAAATCATACGAAAGATCCACAAAACTGCCGCACGTACCTTTCGTTTTTTTTTTCTCTTGAGTGCACGCGCGATACTGGCGATGATGCCATCATACGTCAGGACAAAAATAAGAACTGCAGTTCTATTACAACAAAACAGATCATTGGCCTCGTTTTAATGACACGCTAATGATACAATGAAGTGGATGTCATGGGCGACATTTTCATGACTGCACGTCCACCTGTTGTCTTTAAAGACATGAAAGACCATCTTCGAAGTGTTATTAGACCAGCGCACGATGTGCGATCGGTGAGAGTCGTGCGTCATCGTTCGAACAGCAGCAGGCAACGAACGGTACCATCCTTTCCAATTAAGACTTCTTTACTCCTCCCCTCGGTAGCATCGGGTGCCACACCATAAGACGCACAAAAAAACAAGGGGACTGCTGCGCACACCACACACTGCGAGCGAGTACCGGTAGCGCGAGTCGGCCCACACTGGCCACCATTCGTCGGTCAGAAATCGAAAAAACATCGAAACCCAGCAGAAGACCCAGCTCTGACGGAACGGTTCGGCACGGCTCATTCAAGGGGAGAGAACCGGCGTCCTCACTCCGAAAGAACCGCCGCTCACTTACTGAACCACGGCTCCCTCGGTCTTCAATAGAGCGACCCGCTCCTGAGCGCTCAGGAGCGAGCCGGATTTTTTGCGCCGCTCTTTTGAAGAGTAAGTGAGCGGCGGTTCTTTCGTTCTTCGGCCGAAGGCGAGGGGGTGAAGGCGACCCTTGCGTGGAAGGGCGGGAGGGCAGTTGCTTACTCGTACCGCTAATAGATGACGTGGAAGTCGCACCCAGCAGGAGACCTGGCTCTGACGGAACGCATCGGCACGGCCCTCTGAACGCGAGAGAACCGGCTCTCTTTCTCCCAAAGAACCGCCGCTCATTTTTACTGAACGACCGCTCACTCGCTCTTTAAGAAGAGCCGCTCAAAAGATCCGGCTCGCTCCTGAGCGACCCATCTCTACTTTGTTTTAGTTGCCATGGCGGTTAGTCGGTTTGTTCAAATTGTAGCACATATCGTCAATGAACTAGCACTGGTGCCTGCATTTCCAGTGCACTTCACTTCACATATATGCTACGCAATATTTTATTCTTCCGAAAATTCACCTGTCAGTAGTTCATTACCAGCATTAGTTTTTTTTTGCCTTACCTTCTTCAATGTCCTATGTCGTAGCATCTCCAGCACGTTCCAAAACTGTTCTTTCAAGTTCACGCAATGGCTACATTTTGTTCAGGTGTGCTATGTCTTTTCCTTTCAGTTGCTTAGCTGCACTGAACTTAGCATGCGAACGCCCTATGTACATATCCTTTTTTGCATTCTTCTGCAGGATGTGGGCCTTGGAACAACCAGCTGATGGGAAAAAAATCAACGTCTGTGTTGCACGGTAAGGCATGTGAATGACGTGAAAGCATCGATAAATACGGTGCCTACTAGTTGGAATTGCACCATCTCGCTTCCCTGAAAGAACCTAGGTGCTGCAGAAGTACTCGACTGGTCTGCCCGGTAGTTAGTATGTGCTTATTTTTCATACTTAGCTTTAATAAAATTGATGTTATGTTTGGCCGCATTGACAAAATGGTAAAAGAACCGCAAACATGAAACAGCTATGCCAAAATGAAATCAAACACATATTTCATTCCTCTTCCGCAGTCATATATTATTGTTTTGAAGAGCATAGTCATGATTATGATGTGCGAAGTCATGAGTTGCTCATAATCTGTTACGGTTGAGACTTGAGCTTTTTTACTGCCCACAATTTGTAATGCAGCACTTTAGTATTTAGTGGTATGCTGAAGCTACTTTTGCATGAGCAAGTACGTGTACATCAATAAATTTACCATAATTTTAATGGTGGACCTCAGCTTTTCTGAACTAATAGTAGTAATGCGCTCTATGCTGTATTTTTCAGCATCGCCATTCTGACAGTCTGCATCACCATTTGGCCTGTTGTGGGATCCCACAAGACACGCTTTGTTCCTCGGTCGATTACTAAACTTCTGCAAGCGCCATGGAAGCCAACTGTCATCCGCATCGAATGGAAGAAATTCATTGTTCCGGCGTTCATAATTCATCTTAAGCTGAAGCTAGAAACAGAGCAAGAACAGCGTATATTCTAGAAGGATATACCACTGCACACCTTCGGGTGCCTACACCCGACAGTCCACTGTCTAGAACACGGATGATGTTTTATTCTAGAATAGCTTTGTCAGTAGTACTACTGATTGTGTTTGCAGGATCAGAGTCCACGCTGTTTTGCAATCCTATCAGAACACCAAAGAACGAGGATATATATTAATTCATTGTTTCAGAGATTGTCACTTGGATTGACCAAAATAATTCAGGGGTAGACTGTTATATTAAATATAACTTAAGAAAAGAAACCCGGATGAAAAATACACACCAGCTTAAGGTGCCTATGAGGGCAGATGTATGCAAAATGCCTTTATTGGTGATGTTTGAGCTGGTAGGATGTCAAAAAGGAGGTAGAGGTTTTAGCCAGAATAGTGCGACAACTACAGTGCAACAGGAGACATTAACTGGAGCTCTTCTCCGCTTGCACACCAATGCAAGCGCAGCACACTCGGAAAGGCAGTTGCTCTGCGTGGTTGTGTTGGAAGCCTGGTTCCTGCATGAGATGAGGGGTCGGTCATAAACGTACAATAACAACCCGCGTGATTTTTTTTTATTGCGATAGCAATTATATGGACACTTCAACCGGATTTCTGCCGTCGGCGTCGCCGTCGCTGTGAGGTTCCGTACAGATTCCAAGGGCGATAAAATCGTCGCCGCGCGCCGTATGCGCGAGCGAAAGCGCGGGGGGGGGGGGGGGGGGCGGGGACGCGCGCTATCACGGAAGGTGAACTCCCCCGCGCGCTATTACGGAGAGCGAACGCACGACGGAAAGCAAACGCGACCGTCGCGCAAAACGCCGTGGGGGTATGAGAGGGAGGGAGGCGGGGCGGCGCTGTGCTCCGGCACCAAAGGCGTATCTTGCCACTTAATCTCCCACGCCAAAGCAAGAAACGGGAAGAGGGAGGGAGGGGGGCAGCTTCTCCTCTGCCAACAACTTCTCCGCTGCCCTTTGCCCGGCGGTGCCGGTCACCCGCACCGTCTCTTATTTCCACACTAGAGCACTGCACGGGCCGATTTTTTCAGCCCGGGCCCGGCCCGGCCCGTTTTTACGATGGGCGGCCCGCCCGAGCCCGATCAAAACTTTCGTGGCGAGACCCGGGCCCGGCCCGGGCCCGGAAATAATCTACGCTACCCGCCCGGCCCGGCCCGCCACCCCTTTACCTTAGGCCCGAGCCCGGCCCGAGCCCGAGTCGAAACCGGCCCGAACCCGGCCCGAGACCGAAAAATAATGTTTTTCAGAGTTGAGACACCCGAGAATAACTCGCTGAACGTTACATGCGCACCACCAGAAAGCTCGAGCCCGGCCCGGGCCCGCGTCAAAAAACCCGAGCCCGGCCTAGGCCCGAGTCAAAAGCACACGCCGTGCCCGAGCCCGTGAAAGAACTGTGCTACCCGGCCCGGCCCGGCCCGTGGGCCGGGCCGGGCTCGGGCTTTCGGGTAACCCCGAGCCCGTGCAGTGCTCTACTTCACACGGCTCTGACCTTTGTATGCGCTGTGCATTCGCCGCTCAGTTTCCGTTCAAGCGATAGACCACGCGAACCTGCGATTGCTGCCAGCGTTTTGACAGTCGTTGGCTACGGTCATTCAGTGTGATCTATTCATGTTTGCTTGTGCGCGCTGACACCACGATTATTAATTCAGTTAGTAAGCCAATGTGTCCAAGTTTTTGCAGCCGATAAAACTACTACCCCTATTCCGAATAGCTCTCTACTAATTTGCTATCGCGATCGATGCTTTGCCTTTCGGGCGAAACTGCGACATTTTCTGATGTTAACGCACATAAAAACTAGCTTAGGTACTGTAACCATTTTCTTCTGTTTGCTTTTCGTAGGAAATGCAATCGTTAAAGATTTTCATTGTGTTATGGAAGCCGATTTCTTTTATACATTCTTGAACTCGAACCATTTTCATTCGTATTTGCAAACATACAGTTTTAAGCTGGTCTCGCCTTTGCTCAGCCAGACTGACATACAGCAGCCTAACACTTACATAATGCATTCACTAATAGCTGGAATGTGCGCAACAAAGATATGTTTGAGTTTGAGTTTATTCAACCGCATGGTACATGAGAAATGTATATTTGTGGTTGGGTATGACGGGAAAAGAGATGCATAGAAGCAGATTGACGAGCCCCATCACCCCTAAAACAATACAATGTGACATATATCCGCTACCACTTGCTAGCGTGTTTTGTATTAGGAGCTGGGTTAACGGCTACAGCGTTTTTTATCACAATAAAAATATTGTGATGTACAAAAACTATCATCTCTTGCAATGTTATTCAATATTTTGTATTGAAATAAAACTTTACATTCCCTCTGTATACATGCAGGTATAATTATGAAAACCATTTCTTAGTTGCTCACTTCCTCGTTGGGCTTGGATGTTCACAAGCATGGTAAGCTAATTAAACCAAATATTTTGAAGCAAGGCTCGCGTAACTATTGCTAACAAATATAAATAGCAGCTACTGCACACGTCCCACGCATAATTACAGTATACTTTTTATTTTCCCTAGAGCAACTAACGGCATGAGATTATAGAGAAAAAAAAGTGAACGCACCTGGTCGTTTATAGAGAAACTCGCCTTGCTGCGGTGCGCTTCGCCGTCCTTGGAATAGCGTAGTAAGTGATGCACCCGAGTACAAACCGCTCAGGCAGGGAGAATTCCGGCGCTCGCGCAGCCAGACCCGCATCCAGCAATCGAGCACACAGGCAATACACACACTAACGACAGGAATCTTCGCAGTTATTTTCTTTTCATACGTTCGAATTCCGCCGCACTTATGTATCGTGCTGCGCTTTAACTGATGCAGCTTTGTATGATCACCCGCGAGAAACACGTCAATGCACTGGCGCCGATAGTAGTTTCGGAGCACTCGCACGAAGAGTACACGTATACAGGTCATCAACTGGCTCAAGCATGGAATAAGACGACAGGTCACTGCACAAGCTCGTAGTCTTCTTGACAGGACGACCGATCTGTCTCGGTGCCGCAGCAGAATTATTCCGTTGCCGAAGCGCTCCAGAGGAATGCACCGGTTCGTAAAACGATGTCCTTGAAAATGCGCAGCATCGTTAACGAAAGAAAAGCTGCGGAGGAAACTGGCGTCCATCCAAAAAAGCCGACGAGGCGAGAGACAGATCACTACGCAGCCATGTTTGCGCACTAACTGACCTCAAGGAGCGATTCAAGGTAATTGGGAGGCTACCTTGAAATTCTCGAGTAAATTGCTCCAGCTTTCCTTCACTCAAGGCGTGCTTCGAGTGGAGGGCGATTTGTGAAATGCAAAGCTGCCTCCGCCCTCAAGGAGCATTTCGAGTGGACGGTCGAGTCGAAGTGCGTTTGTGAATACGGGGATATATGTCCTGTTCCGGGGCTTCCGTGAGCGAAGAGGCAGACCGTACTTGAAACATGATTAATTGCAAAGCAGCAACGTAAGTGGCAGAATGACAGCCAAGGAATACAAAGGACGAAATGCACCCCAGCCTTGCGGCTAGTGATTTACACAAATAGTGGGCGAGGGTGATGTGATCGCGATGTGAGCCACATCACAGAAGGTGAAAACGCTATCGCGCAAGTACACGTGTACAGATATGCGACAAGTAGTTCTGTTCGGCTAGGGAAATGAGACGGCAGGCATAGGCGATAAAACGGGCGTGCCCATTCTGATGCTGGACTAAAACGGCCACGATTGCGTAGCCGCTAGCATCGGTGCGGAGTTCTGTTGGAGCGGCGCTGTCGAAACCATCCAGGGCAGGTGGTGTAGTGAGCGACGTGATGAGGGTACAGAAGGCTTGCGCAGCCCCCCCCCCCCCCCCCCCCCCCCCGAGTTAAAAAAGAAGAAAGGCCTTTCCTTAGTAAGCTTGTGAGAGGGCGTACGATTTCCGTGAAATTCTTCACAAAACAACGGAAGTAGGAGCACAGTCCCAGAGAGCTACGAAGTTCCTTTGTGCAAGTCAGAATGGGGAACTGCTGCACAGCTAGAACTTTGTCAGGGTCGGGGCGAACACAGGTTGAGTGGACGAGATGACCGAGCATGATAAGTTCTTCTTCCTTCTGGGGTTTTACGTGCCAAAACCAGTTCTGATTATGAGGCACGCTGTAGTGGAGGGCTCGGGATTAATTTGGACCACCTGGGTTTCTTAAGTGTGCACTACAACGCAAACACACGGCCGTTTTTGCATTTCGCTTCCATTGAAATGCGGCCGCCGCGACCGGGAGTTGATCCCGCGACCTCGTGCTCAGCAGCGCAATGCCTTAGCTAACTAAGCCACCACGGCGGGTAGCATGATAAGTTGCTGACGTCCGGAGTGGCACTTAGATGAACTAAGTGGCAGGCCGGCTTTGCGAAACCCAGAAAGGATAGAAGAAAGTCGGCCGAGATGCGTTTCAAATGTCGGTGAAAATACAATGACATCATCAAGATAACATAGGCAAATGGACCATTTAAAACCGTGTAAGAGGGTGTCCATCATGCGTTCGAAGGTGGCCGGGGCGTTGCATAAGCCAGAGGGCATGACTTTGAACTGATAAAGGCCGTCAGGGGTAACAAAAGCAGTTTTCTCATGGTCCATGTCATCAACGGCGGTATGCCAGTAGCCTGACTGAAGGTCGATTGAAGAAAAATACTTGGCGCTGTGAAGGCAATCCAGGGCGTCGTCTATGCATGGGAGCGGGTGCTCGTCTTTTTTGTGATATTGTTAAGATTGCGGTAGTCCACGCAAAATCTCCACTGTCCTCTTGCTTTTATTGCGATATCAATTATATGGACACTCCAAAGCAGATTTCTGCCGTCGGCGTCGCTGTTGCCGTCGCCGTGAGGTTCCGTATTACGTCAATAGAGATGAAATCGTCGCCGCGCGCCGCCGAACGCCATATGGTCGAGTGAAAGGGTGCGAGGGACGCGCGCTTTCACGGGGAGTGAACCCACGGCGGAGAACAAACGCGCGTTCTGTGCCGTGCTCCCTTAAGGGCTGCAGAAGTAGGCGTCTCTTTCCTCCTTTACAATCACCATATATGTAGTGCAAACGCGCCTTCTTCCGACGCGCGAAAGGCCGTGGGTGGGGGGGGGGAGGCAACGTTTAGCTGCGGCACCAAGTGCCTATTTATATCAGAGGCCCCGGCAATTCTTTCCTCCTTTACAATCACCATATATGTAGTGCAAACGCGCCTTCTTCCGACGCGCGAAAGGCCGTGGGTGGGGGGGGAGGCGACGTTTAGCTGTGGCACCAAGTGCCTATTTATATCAGAGGCCCCGGCAACAGTCACCAACGCCGCACGCATTTTGTGCGAACGCGGGCAAAACGCTGACGGCGTCGACAACAGTTCTGCATGTTGCCGGTGCTGCTGCATGTCCAAGTTAATACAGCTGATAAAGCTTTGATCATTACGCCGTATAGCTCTCTACAAATTTGCTATCGCAATTGATGCTTCGCCTTTCAGGTGAAACTGCGACAACATTTTTTTAACAAGAACCACAGGAGAAGCCCAAGGGCCGCAGGGTGGCTCAATAATATCTTTGGCGAGCATCTCGTCGACCTCCTTTTGACTGATGCGGCGCTCAGCTGGAGATACCCTGTATTACCGTCGGTGAACCCGATAAGGCATCGCCAGTGTTTATGCGTGCTTGACAGCGCAGGTTTGACCCAGAGGACGGTAATAAATGTCAAAGACGTAACGATAAGAGAAGAGGAGGCGAAGGAAATCTTGAGCGTGATGGGGGTGAAAGGTCTGGAGCATTCATTTGTCAGGACGTCAGCATAGCGAGTGAAATGCCCTGTGGGAGCACTTATGAGCACAGTCCGAAATTGATCACAGGAAGACAACAAGATTGTCCCATAGAGTTATAACAATGTGTGGAAAACCAACACTGTGCGTCAACAGAACGGCTGTGATGGGAGCGAGCAGATAGTCACCGTCGGGTTCTGGTGGATAGGGCGTCACACCAACACAAGTCATGACTTGCGGCGGCAAACGGACGTGCTCAGCCGAACAGAGGCGACACTGATTGGTCCGGGTTGATCAATAACACCTCGACGGTCAAGCGATATATTACTAGCGGAACAGTCGATGAGGGTGGAGTGGGCGGACAGAAAGTCAAGACCGAGGATAGCATCATTGGAACAGTAGGCGTGGATGGTGAACAAAACAGAAGTTTCATGGCCGGCAACACTAGCACGCGTGGTACAGAGGGCAGATACGGGAGACGTACCATCGTCGGCCGCACCTACAGCACGTGGTGGGGCAGGGCTCATAACTTTGTTCAACTGCTGGCGAAGGTGTGAGCACACAACAGAAATATGGGCGCCAGTGTCCATCGATGCTGAAACAAGTAGGCCATCCACTTCGACGTCGATCAGGTTCTCATTGGTAGGGTAGCGTCGAAAGAGGAATTGGGTAGCAGGTCGTAATAGCAGCGTCACCTCCGGGAGCGGCGGCCGTCAGTTTCCCGAAGGAAAACGCCGGGAGCAGAATGGGGACGGGGAACGGCGTGGTGGAGATGAACGAGAAGGTCGGCGTCGTGGTGCGGGTGAGCGGCTGTACTGGGCGGTGTTTGTAGGGGTCTCGGTAGATGTTTCTGGGTCGCGATGTTTGGGTTGGTACCTGGTGCTGACTTCGGGGTGGATAGCGTAAGCTGGAGAAGCTTGGTTGAGAAGGCAAGGGCCAAAGACTTCGTCAAATGTATCCAACACGTCCACATCAGAAGCAAATTGACTTATCGTCTGGCGTCCTCCACGCATTCTGATAGCAATATTCGGAGTGCGACAATGGCGTTGGAGAGCATTGAAGGTGGCCGAAGGGTAAGTGTCGCGGCGGCTCACAGAGCAGATGGTTTGAAGGCCCACGTTTGCCAGTTCTTCAGGAACAACGGATTGTATAAGTGATATTGTAGATTGGGCATCAATGGGCTCTCCTAGCAACAAATTTGCGGGTGATTCGGCTTCGATTTCGCGTGGAACGATTCGGGTGATAGTCTCCGACGTTGAAGGTTGAGTCGGCATATGAACGTCCTCACGCCTTGATGTCGCTGCCGTGTTCGGAAGTCGGGTGAATCGGTAGGCGATACATCGGCTTTTAGCATCTTCGAAGTGTCGGCATTCAGTAATGATCTAGTTGACAATCATAGGGTTTTTAAACACGAACAGATTAAAGGCATCATCCGCGATCCCTTTCAGTACGTGCACGACCTTATCGGCTTCTGTCATCTTGGCGGCAACTTTCCGGCAAAGGGCCAGCACATCCTTAATGTACGTCAAGCACGACTTGGTGGGCATCTGCACACGCAAAGCAAGTTCTTTTTTGGTAGCACGCTGACTGCATGCAGGTTGGCCAAACAACTTGCGAAGTTTTGTCTTACATATGCTCCAGCTTGTGAGCTCCTCTTCTTCGTTATCGAACCAGGCATGAAATGACATTCGCCATCATCAAGGTCGGGTCCCAGCGGTAATGTGCGCTTACGCATTCATAGAGTTGAATCCAGTCGTTCACGTCGTCGCCAGTAGTGCTGGAAAAGGTCCCAGGGTCGTGGGCTGGAGCCAGGGTGACGGTTGGCATGGCGACCGCCGATGACGCAGTTTCAACGCCGGGAGACATGCCTAGAGTGGCGACTTGGCGGCCGCTGCGGAGCTCCGTCCTGCGTTATATATCGAAGACTTCCACCAAGATGTTACGTGGAGGCAATATATATATATATATATATATATATATATATATGTATAGAAACTTTATTTGGCTGGTAAATATTTTAAGGAGCGGTGGTAGGAGCCCCTCAGTCCAGGGCCCCACTGGCTTCTGCCGCCTGCCTGACCTGGCTAATTAAGGACTTTTGTCCTGCCAAGTCGGAACGGGCGAGCTGTGCCTCCCACTGCTCCATTGTGATATTATTAGATGGCCTATGAGGGTGCTTAGTACACTCCCAGGTTACATGTAAAAATGTAGGTATGCCACCGCACCAAGGGCATGTGGCCCTATAGCGGGTGAGATACATGGCGTTTAGCAGTTTTAGATGGGGGAATACCCCGTTCTGTATTTTGCATCAATCGGCGGCCTCTTCCCCGCTAAGTTGTGGGTGAAGCGGCGGGTATTTTCTGCGGACTCCGCGCTGATGAGCGAGGATGTCTTTGACATTTAAATTGATGGGATTTTGTGAGGGATAGTGTGAGGGCTTGGGGTTCGAAGAGGACGCCATCGCTCGGTTAGTAGACGCTCGAGCTAACGCGTTAGCCTGTTCGTTCCCCTGCACCCCCGCATGTCCCGGGCCCCAGAGTAGGCGATGGCGGTGGTTGAACGATTTGGGGATTATCGCGAGGCTAGCCGCAGTCACGTGCCCCTTGAGAAACATGTAACATGTCTCCCTGGAGTCAGTGACCACAACCGAGTCTTTTTGCGAACGCTCCGCGTGAGCGAGCGTGATCGCCACTGCTAACATTTCGGCTGAGGTGGGGGAGCCCGCCGTGGTCGATGGGGTAATTTGCTGCTGGCTGACCGTGTTCATGACTGCCAGGACGTACCTCCTTTGGTAGCGCTGCCCGGTAGCCTCTGCATACGCAGCTGCGTCCGTGTAGTACGTATTGTACCTAGCGTTATTAGAGTACATCGATTGAATATGTTGTGCGCGTGCTTTGCGCCTTTCCTTGTTGTACTCGGGATGCATATTCTTGGGAATTGGAGCTACTGCAATTTTGGATCTCACTGAAGGAAGGAGAGGTACGGCCTGTTCGGTGAGATAAATCGGGTATGCTGGGATATTAAGTCGTGCCAATATTGCCCTACCAGTTTTTGTGAAGCTGAGGTGCTCCCTCTGTCGCATCAGAGTGGCCTGTCTCAGTTCGTCGAAAGTGTGGAGTACTCCCAAAGCTAGCATGCGCTCCGTGGAGGTAGATTTAGGCAGGCTGAGAGCCACCTTGAAAGCTGTTCGAATTATCGTGTTGGCCTGTCTCTCCTCGCTGTTCAGGATTTGGTAGGGCAAGCCATATGTCATTCGACTAATCACTAAGGCCTGTACGAGCCTTAGGGTATCGATTTCTCGCATTCCCGTATTTCTATACGTCACTCGGCGTATCATTTGGGCTATGTTGTGGGTTGCAGATTTAATAGTTTTGAGCGTCTGTGCTGCTCTCCCGTGGCTCTGAAGCCACAAACCCAGGACTCACATCGTAGGTACCTCCTCTCGGACCATTTGGCCCTCAACCACAATGTTAATCGACCCTCTGGATTGGTAGCCTTTCGCGTGTATCCGGATGACCTCAAACACAACAGGAAGACGTATTTACAGTATATTTACAAGGCGATCAAACATTCAACCATATGGTCGAGAGCGCACGCCAGATCAACAACGTCATCTTCAACGACGCTCCTCTTGAATAATAGTACCGTGACAATATGTCTGTCTTAGATTCGCACAGGCCATCACATATGAGCCATCCGCTCCGGCACGTACACGCTTGGGGGTTCGAAGAAGAAGAGAACGTTTTCCTTGTCTAGCTCTGCTGAAGACATGGACTCCTGGCTGTCTCTGTTGTTTCGCCCGCGACATTACGGGTGGAGAGTGTTGGGTAAATGCATCTTCGCTCTCAAGTTTACGCCGTCGCTCCTAGCACCTTACAGACAGCCACAGCTCCCACAGCAAGAAGCAGCCGCCGCCTGCAAGGACTACCACCCGAATTCGGTCCCTTGTCATCAAGACTAGAAATAAAGATGTCAACGACCGCTACAAACCAGGCGAGCCAAACCCACGATGCTCCCGCCCGTTTTTCATAAGCCACAGACACCCAGACGATTCCACGGAGACACTGAGGATGTTGAAGATTGCTGGAACCATTCCATCAGGTTGCCCGCACCAACAAGTGGGATGATGTTCGCAATTAAGCTGCGGAGAGTTTTAATTCGCGTGTGAAAGACCCCGAGAAGATGTGCTACGAGAGCCATGAGGGTACCTTTGCGACATGGCACTAGTTTAGCCGACAGCTCCGCGATGCGTACTGCAACGCCGAAAGAAAGAGCTGAACAAGCGATATCTCTAGGAACCAGCGGTGAAACGAAGAGTCTCGATGTTGCTTCGTCTTTTCAGGTGCGCAGACCCTGTAATGTACGATGAAAGAAGGTGTGACATATAATGCGTGGAATCAAGGCGCAGCTATTCGGCAGTCTCGCACGCAATCCACCAACAACCGTGGCCGATTTCGTGAGTGAGGCAACCCATGATGGTAGCCTACTCTCCAGCAGCGGTCGTCACACTACGAACACCACGACATAACGACTACTGCATGCTATATTGGGTTCGACAGCGAGAAGCAGGCCCTCGCAGACTTCATACGAAGTGTGTCCATGACGAACTGAGGCCACTCAAGCAGTGGACCAGTGGGGCCCCAACCACCTGCGACAGCACTTCCGGACGTCATCAGACAGGCGGTGCAACACTCGTACCACCAAGACCTGGTGTTTCCCCGTCCTAAAATATGCTGGTGGCATTGAGGGCTCCTGCGCCACCATCTACAGGTCCCATCATGCGGACAGTGCACCAGGCTACACTTCTGTCCCCGGACGCCCTTTCGCATCCGCTACCGGCTCAAGGTACCGAACGTACCTACGATCTATCGCCTGCTCACGACAGAGTGCTACTAAGGTAAGTGTATGCGCAGTCGGACTAACCGTTCGCTCATGCTACCACGTGGCGAAGCGGGCCACGTGTACCGCGGCTGCCAGTACCGCAGCTAGGTCTCCGCGGCTTCTACCCTGACGTGAAGTGCCCGCCGCTATGATGAGCGTTCCCGCAAAATTGATGCGTATCGGACGGACCAGCGACTGATTTCGACTGTTCAGCGCATGCCAATCGCGATCACCATCCCTCGCCGGTTCCGTCTCACCTAGCTTGCCCTCGTCGTCTTAAGGCTGTTTCACATGGTGCGATTTTTGCACTGCGATTTTCGCAGATGCGAAATTCGGCAACGGCCATTTCACATGGTGCGATGTCAACAATGCGATTATGCGACGCCCAGAGTTGCTTGCTGCCAGATTTTGTCGCACACGCACACTAAATTCGTTTAATGTAATGAAAAAAGGGCCGTGCGCGTTATAATATAATTGACCTCTCTTTATTAGTACCAAATAATACGTGCGTTTTGTAATTTAAAAAACGCTTCAAAGTTTAGTTTGTTTTGGAGTGTGCAACAGCGGTTTGTGAAGTTCCAATACGAGGAGAAATGGCGGACGTAAACAGCTGTTCAGCGTTGGGTGCTGTCTCGTGTGTGTTTTATGCCTGTGTCGTTCTACCTGCGGTTAAACAAATTACAAGAGGACCTATCAACAAGCCCCTATAGCTGTTGTAATCGCATATGCAGTATTCGGAATTCGGCTGCAGCGAAGTCGTCATGTCAACGCAGAGACCCTCGCGCTACCGTGCTTAACGTCAGCTTCTGAAAAACGGATGTGTGTGTATTGCTCGTGATGCGAATAGCGGTTCCTGCTCCTAGCAATATTCTTGCACCAAACTTAGCAGCAAGCACCAACCCAAAGCTCACGTCTGCCCCTGAACAAAGCCGCAAATGATCTGTGTGTAATTACTGAACGTGCAATGGAATTTGTGTTGTGAACGTTTATCTTAGCGCCAGCCTGGCTCGTCCGTCTCGGCGCCTGTGCTGTAATTATTCATACAAGTGCTCTCTGAATATTTCGAAAGGCGTAAAAGCCGACACCACATTTTTTTAGGAGCTGCAGTCACTAGTGTACGTAGTATCGTATCATTCTGGCAGACATGGGCGTCGTCTATTTTTCTCGTCCTGTTTCTTGCGCTGTTAGTGTTGCTGTCAATCTGTATCAAGAAGCTTAAGTAATATGCTGCAGTACGTAGCACAGCCGCGTAGCCACACGGCTAACATTAAAATACCTTGTTAGGAGTACGTTTGTTTGTTTAATAACAAAATCGAACGCTAAAATTTTGTATTCATGGTGGCAAGTGTAAGGTAAGAAGCTATCGAAACTATCCGCTAATGGCATGCGTGTGCTTCTACCTGCTTCAGCACGTTATCCTTTAAGTGAGGCTGAATACCCCTGATAACCAAAAACATATGCAACTGGAGCAGGTGCTATGATTCCTTCCTGGAAATGAAAGCCAGCATCCCAGTCTGTTAAGCTAGTCATGTACTTAACCTATGTTAGACCAATGTTAGAGTATGCTAACTGGAGCCATTTCAAACTGGGTTATTTGACCAAAATAAGAAAGTGCAAGGAAAGTGTCAAGGTACAGTCTAATCTGGTATTCCCGAACCGATTGTATTAGCAAAACTTTATGCCTCCCTGAATTGCCTGCATAACCCAATGCTGAAAACAGGGAAGCTGATTCCCTTTCTGCTGCTGAAAAGCTGCTAGAATCTCAATAACAGACCACTTATGTTCTGAGAGAAAGTGAGGGGCACTGACATATCTCTAATCTTTTGTATGAGCCTTCACCTTGAACGAAAATGGAATAAAAATATTTACCTTTGCAAGCCTCAGAATCCAAACATTCTCAAATTTTGAGGAGCCACATTAAATTTTGAGATACAGACAATAAAAAGTGTGCCTAAGTACAAGTGCACACTGAACACACTTGAGTGGTTGAGTGGCCAGCTGCGAATGCAAAAGCGTCCATAGCTGCTACCTCGAGGTAACTGCTAGGTTGCACGTGTGTTTCTCCTATAGCCCATGTACCTGGCAAGGGGAATGGTTATACGTAGTCCTGTGCTTTTTCTTTTTTTTCAATAGGTGGTGGCTATCTGATTCCATCTGTTATGTATTTATCATTTGTGTCATCTTATGTGCATGTGTTGTAGTCATGTTCTGATTGTTATACGTGCAGTGATGCAAGCATCTTTTTTTAATATATTGCACTACAGTCATTTATTAACGTTGGTTGAAATGTACAAAATGTGGCCACCGAGTAATGACTAGGACAGCCAGCAGGATTGGCAAAAATATGATGCAGATCCAATGCACTTGCTTGAATCGACATGAGGCGAAGCTTTCACGCAACGGTCAGTTGAACTCTAGAAACTAACTGCAGTGTTTACAGTTGTCCTTATTTCACCCGATGCAACACGTACTCATAGACAATGTTTGCTTATTCACCGCACAGGTCACATAATGTAATGTATGCATAGCACGGTGAACTCACTCAAACGTCGGCTCACTAAGACTTCGAACTAACCGTGAGTCTGAGTTCGTTTGAGCCTGACTGAGTAGAATTTTGGTGAATACGAGTAAGAGCAAGCTCAGTTGAGTAAACTTTTAGTGAATATTGTCATTGGTAGTCAGGGAAAGCTGATCCAAGTATATTTTAGTGATATGAGTCAAAGCAAGCTCGGCAAGAGATTTTTGGTGAATATGACTCAGTGCACTCACCTGAGTAGAATTTTGATGAATATGTCGAGCAAGCTTGGCTAAGTAGATATTGGTGAATATGCCTCGGTGCAAGCTTGCCTGAGTAGAATCTTTGTGAATATTAGATCAAGCTTGGCCAAGTATAATTTTGGTGAATATAGTCAAGCAAGCTCGTAAAGTAGAATTTGGTGAATATGACTGAGCAAGCTCGATTGAGTAATGATGGGATATGGTTATACGAGTTTATGCAGTAATACATGTAGTGCAGACTCATTAGCAACATTGCCTCCATCTTGATGGCTATACCTACGCCTCGTGATGAGTCGCACACTTTATGAGCTGTGGACATGCAGACCCACCCACACTTGAAAAGATCTATCATTCACAGGAAGAATGCAACCGGCTGACTTCACTGCACAAATTTTGATCTGCTTTTCTTTAATGTGTTATCTACTACTTATAAAACCAGATGTCTGCCTGCTTTTTCGCATTATTGCATGTGTTTTACAGGAAGTAGAGACAGAGAAGCAAGAAAAGGCAAGGATGTTTATGGCTAAGTAGTTTCTTAGAGTACTGCGATATTTTACAACCAGCATAAACAAGTAATTCGATGCACTGAAGTAAGCGAAATGTGCAATTACCTTTTAATGTGAGGTTAACACAGATGCAGTAACGGATACAAAGTCTGCAACACACTGAAGGTTTATTGGTTTTTTTATTCAGGAGAAAAATGATGCATTAGAAAAATGAGAAAAGAACTGTTTAAATATTGCGTCGAAAATAAATTGGCAATACTGCTTATTCCCAGTCAAGCGCGAAATATGCTATTTTAGAACATTCATTACGATATCCAGTTTTCACGTTCGCTTTGCGTCTCGCAGCGGAAGTAACAGAACCTTGAAATGAGATAATTCATTGGGAAAATGCGCATGAAAGCCCTAACCAACTGACTGCAACTAATGGTCGCGCGTATAGCGTGACCTATTGACCCAGCATTTGTCCGTATTGCATATTCTTTAAATTGTTCCGTCCGTAAAAGCATACCGCGATAAAACTGTGGCGTTTTCGTATATCGCGAGTTTCTCCAGAACCAGAAAATTGGACGACATCCGAAGGCCATGCCTTCCCGTGAGGGACACCTGTAGTATTTACCAACTCGCAGCGCGTGTGAATAGCGGAAATCACGCAAAAGTACGTACTATCAGCACCCGAAGCCAACCTAAAACACAGCGTCGCCAGATTAGCAACGTAGCGTTCAACAAACTCGTAGAAATCACAGAACCGAATCTGACTACCTACGATTTTTATAAATCTGCATCGGTGCTGAGGTACGTACCGATTGCGCAATCCAAGGCTCCACTCATTAGTTGCACTGTTCGAGGCTCGTTGATCCAATATTTATAGACAAAAAGTATCTATAAGGTTGCGTTGAGCGACCGCCGCCATTTTCCAAACAGACCGCGAAATACCTCTCGGCGCAATTTCGACGGGAAAATCGCAGCGATTGCTGCTACGTTTGCGACGCTGCGACCACCCGTTGGTCGCAGCCGAAAATCGCAGAATCGGCCCTGCGACTGCGATTTTCGTCGCATGCGACGGAAATCGCACTTCCGGTGCGATAATCGCAGTGCAAAATCGCACCATGTGAAACGGCCTTAGGATATAACGTAGTGCAAGACCTTTAGAAATATTAATTCTACTCTTTACAGTACAACACCTCAGCTTAAATTAATAAAGCACGCGTAACGCCAGTTTCGGCGAGTATTTGCTGCCTTCATACCGGCAACACCGGGGAGACGTCGCTCAAAGTCGTCGCTCGTCTCGTCGCTCGCATGCGGTACGACTTGTAGGCGACGAGTGAACGCGACAGCCCTCTCCATCGCGTCGCTTGTCGCTAGACTCGTGTATTTTTATGTGGCAGGCATTTCATGGCCTTATATAACCTGTTTGTGTCGCGTCAAATAGTCATAACGTTTATCAAGCACAAACGTTTGTCGAGCGGATATAAAAGTTCGTTAACTTAGAAGTAGTTTGAATAAGTGGTAAGGCAACCTAATAAGTGGCTGTTGGTAACGCTTCCCATAAAAACGTTACAGTCGATCGCTTCGTCCGCTGTTTTGTCTGCACGGTGCCCAGCGCGCGCCATGTCGTTCGGCTGCTGTGCCTTCGCAGTCTCCCGTTTTTGTACAAGAGACGCTTTTGTCAAGAGACGCATGTCGTGTATAACTGCAGAGAGAAAGCACTGATTAAGTACCTCAAGAAGTGCACGAATTATTTTGACGTTACCTCTCCTCCCTCTTTCGTGCAGCCTCAGTTGCCTTTTCGTTGTACCGGAATGAAGACGGCACATAATCATTGTGCTGAGGATCCTTGCTGGGTTCACTTCTGTGTATTTAACTGATTGTTAAAAAGAGGGTATTTGTACTTCTAGAACGTTAGTAGACCAAGTTGTTCGCCAAAACACTTGCCTGTGGCGAAATGATCTTCACATATTCTGGCTCCTACGTTCGGTACCCACAGCTTAATTGCCGTTCACGGTCGCTCGTTTGACGGCAACTGCCCATTTACGTTTGTGCGCTTCATTCCATGGAAAACGAAACACTTTTTTTTTCCTTTCACGGAAAAGGTCGCGCACCCTAATGCCGAGCAGCCAACCATAATCACGTTGCTGAAGCGTGTTTTCTTCGCGAACAGCGGGAAATCGCACTGTAGAAACTGCTGACAATGCTGAACGAAGCAACAGAAGTGCTAACCCGCGAACCGGAAGTCGCTAGCTGACGACATCGTCCATTTTGCTATCCACCTATTGCTAGTAGGTACAGCGGAGGCGTGGCACTGCGGGTCCCGTGACTTCCGCTTTACACGTGTTGCCATGGTAATCGTGGAGACGCAGCGACAAAGCGACCTTGCCGAGCGCAGCTCCTAGGTGCCTAGGGACCGAATCGTTACAACGCACGTTGAATGTCTCTCGGTGTCTGGGCCACGCTGCCCGCGCTTTATTCTAGCGTTCTAGCGGCGAAAAGCCGTGCAGTAGTGGTGGTGTGGCATGTAGGCTTTTGAACGAGACGGTCTTTGGAGAGATCGCCAGTAGTTTGCGCAGGCGCGAGTACAAGCGGGTGCGAGAGAGAAAATCTGGGGGCTTTTGCTCCTTGCATATCTGACTTTGCCTAGGTACTACGGCGGAGAACTTCCTTCGCTCGTTTTGTATGCGTTTGTCCGTAGGCTAGCCGGCATGCGCGTTTGCGTTGATGGCGCTGTGCACAAATTTTGCTCTTGTGCTCCTACGATGTTTCTGGTGAGTTTGTAACGTTTTTTGTTCCAACGGTAACATCGGAAATCGTGCGATAGTCGCGAGGGGATCATTGAACCTGTGAGATTGACGACGAATCGGGTAACTTTAATTCCAAAGCACTCCGTGCTCATGTATTGGTTATCAGTGCATACTGCACCGTTCAGGAGATTCGCGTGAACAAAAGCACTTCTACATGTGAAAACACATTTAGCACCCTGTAGGTGGCTCTGTCTGCGCAAGCGGATACTGCTCTCGTTTGTTCCTCGGTGCCGCGGTGGAAGCCGCGGTGCCGGGTGCCGACGCGAAGCGGCGGTCGTTGGGGTGTTCACCTCAAATAACAAAAATACTGCTCCAGTCAGGTAGACTGCTCCCTCCCTGATAGTGAGATTATATTTGGATCATCAAAACGGTGATGCTTTTACTTGGAATAGCATCAATCCCTTAACAGCAGCCACAGTTGTACAAAAGGACCAAAGAAAGTTCTCCACCTTAGTACCTTGGCAAAGTCAGAATTCAAGGAGCAAAGGCCCCCACATTTTCTCTCGCGCACCCGCTTGTACTCGCGCCTGCGCACTAGCTACTGGCGGTCCCTCCAAGCGGAAGTAACGGGACCCGCAGTGCCACGCTCCCGCTGTACCTACTAGGAATTGTAAAGTCGCAACTTGGACTTGCAGCAGCACCAGCACGCGCAGAACTGTTTTCGAAGCCGTCGGCGTTTTGCCCGCGTTAACGCACCGAACGCGGGCGGCTTTGGTGACTGTTGCCGGTGCCTCTGGGGGCGGCTCGGAGGTTTTCGACGAGATCAGAACGTGACACTCGTCGAGCAGCGTCGGAAGTCTTTACCACCTTCTCGCCTTCAGACGGGCTTCAGGCGCCAACGCTGCACGGCAGACTGCATTTCCGATGTGGTGGCCACCCTGGAGGATGCCAAGTCCATAGGGGACGTTGCAATGCTGGTGCTGCTGGACGTCCAGAGTGCCTTTGACGGACTTCCTCACGCGGTCATCGAAGCCTGCCTAGACCATCTCGGCCTGAGCGGCTGCCTCAGGGGCTTCATTTCCGCCTTCTTGACCGGCAGAACCTTCCGGGTGCGCGTTGGGCAGGAACTTAGCGAGTCCAGGGATATCACGACTGGCGTCCCACAGGGATCGGTGCTCAGCCCTTTCCTGTTCAACACGGCTCTCACGGGCCTTCCCGCATCTCTCCCGGCGGACCCATGATTCCCTGTTCGCTGCTCCATTTATGCCGATGACGTGGCACTCTGGACCTAGGGGCTGAGGAAGTCCATGCCATCCATTCGGTGCTCGCTACAACGGGCACTAGATGCGGTGACCGCATTCCTTGGTAGCAGAGGCCTCACCGTCTCCACAGCCAAGACCGAGGCCATGCTGGTTCATCCACTGGCCTCAGCTCAAGTCTACACCAAGCAGCTGAAGATTGCTGGCCGTGCCCTACCTTGGAAGCAAATGGTGACTTACCTGGGGCTCGCCATTGACCACCGGGTCACGTGGATTCCTGCAGCCAAGGCTGCCACTAGCAAGGTGCACCGGGTGCAGGTAGCTGTCAGCAAGCTGCAGCAGCATGGTCGTGGCTGCTCCACAAAGTGGGCGCTGCGGCTGAACCAGGCCGCAGCAACGTCCGTGCTCTTGTATGCCCTTCCATTGGTCAACCTCACATCGGCCAAGAGAGCAGCTGGAGGGTCTGCACAGAGGTGCTATTAGGAGCATCCTGGGGCTCCCAAAGCATTCACCGGTCGCTGCAACACTGACAGAGGCTTGTGTATGGCCGGTCTCGCTGAGGATGCTCGAACGCGTCCTGGGGCACATTGGCCGCCTTCATCGTGCTCCGGATGGCGGAGGCTTGCTGGCTAGACTCCGCAGCCAGCCGTCCGTATACGGATGGGAGGTTTGTGCCTGCTGTACGAGCAGGTGATCACGACCCCCCTATGACAGTCGCGCTGCCTCCACCACACCATCGACCAGCGGATGTCCACCTCTCACTCAATGGAGCGACTAAACGACACACACCAGCTGCAGCACTGCAACAGGCTGCAGCCTGCAAACTCCACGAAGAGCTGGAAGGAAGTCTGCTGGTCTACACAGATGGATCAGTCCTGGCGAAGGAATCGGCCGCTGCAGCTTGCACCACCCCGGCTAGGACTGTCAACAGACAATGTCGGATCCCCTTCGCCGCGAGCTCCACCGTGGCAGAATTATCGGGGCTCCACCTAGACGCCGATGTCCTGGCTGAGGACCCTCCTGGGCAACCGGTGGCAGTGCTCTGCGACTCGAAGCCAGCGCTCCAGAGCCTCATCAACCACCGACGATCAGAGCTTATGGGGGCCTTGCTCAGCTCGAAGTTCTCTGCATTGGGTGCCGCGGGGGTCACCATCTCGTTTCACTGGCTGCCTTCCCATGCGGGAATAGCCGGTAATGAAGAAGCGGACACCCTCGCCAAAACCGCCCACCATCTTGAAGTGCCTCTCACACGAGCAGTAGCTTGCTGTGATTTTTGAGGCAGCGCCTGAAAAAACCTCAGTTTCCGGCGTCAAGCGGAACTTACTTAGTCCCAGCTTCCGTGTTTAACGGAAGCGACATCACTGCTGCGGAGAGGTGCGAGCGTGCAACAAGCGAAAATTCAGGAACCGGAAATCTCGGAAGTAGAAAAACCGGAAACGGAAACACCAGAAGCGGAACTGGTTTGAGCGACGAATCAGGGAACAGCGGCGCACATGAAAGGTTCGCGCTACTATAGTGCCTGGAATATAATAGTATATTCCAGGCAATATAGCGCTACTTAGCAAAAGCGGCGGTGGCGCGTGGATGGAGGGGCTTTAAGCCAGAAGAGGTGTAAACACGAAATACGGGTGGCGACGTCGTCCACTTTCCCGCAACGTCTCGCCGTGACGTCATCAATTTGGATAACGTAGGTACAGCACAACAATTTTTGGAAGGAAACAAAGAGACAGGAAAGAAAGCGTTCTTTTCTGCCTATTTGTTTCAAATGTCACAGTTTCGCCCTAAGGGCGAAGCAGACAGACAGACAAAGAACTTTATTTGTGGTCCTGAGGAACCGCTTTAGGGTACCTCCCTTTTCAGGGAGTTCCCGTAGCCGTCGCGGGCCGCACCCACGTCGGGGTCGGAAGATCGTGGTCCTCCGCCCTGTCGCAGGCCCTCTGGACAGCCCGTAGTTGCTCTGAGAGGTCGCCGCTCTTAAGGGCTGCCTCCCAGTCCGTTAGAGTGGTAAGCGATGAGCTGCGTAACGCAGGGCATTGCCAGAGCATATGAGATAAAGAGCAGTACGCCTCCCCACAGTCTGGACAGTGGGGATCTACATTAGGCGCGAAGTGACTGAATCGGCCCCTGGAGGGGAACGACCCCGTTTGGAGCATGCGAAAGGCCGATGATTGTGGTCTAGTGAGTTTAGGATGTGGTAGCGGAAAGGCCCGCCGAGCAAGTTGATAATGTGCCAAGATTTCATGGAAGGTGAGGAGCGAATCCCTGTACAGTCCTAAGTCGCCGCCCGTGAGTCTACCGGAACCACCGCGGTGTGTTATACCTCGCGCGCAGTCATGGGCTAACTCATTGGCGTTAACAACCTCAGAGTGCACATTGATTCCCATATGGGCCGGGAACCATTTTATGATATGAAAACCAGCAGCCCCCTCGGTGCCGAGGATGGCCGCCGCCTCCTTTGATATCGAGCCGGAGGCGAACGCTCGGGCTGCAGACCTAGAGTCTGTGAAGATATGGGTACGTAGAGGGTCCTTCAGTGCTATAGCTACAGCAACCTGCTCGGCTACTGTTGCAGAAACCTTCCGCACGGATGCTGAGTTAATGAGAGAGCCATTGGAATCAACCGAAACTGCGACATAGTGATCAGAACGCCCGTACTGGGCGGCGTCAACGAAACATGCAAGATTCGGAGTGGCCGCAGCCACTTTTAATAGGGAACGAGCCCGGGCTACCCGGCGCCCTACATTGTATTGAGGGTGGACGTTACGTGGCAGGGGATCTACCTTGAACGTATCTCTGACCATTGGTGATAGGGTCGCGTTGCGCTCCATGATTTCCTGGTGACCGCATCCAACGGATTCTAGGATACGTCTCCCCGCTCGCGATGATGAGAGTCGTATTATTTGGGCCACTCGTTGGGCCTCGATCACCTCTGACAGGGTGTTGTGCATGCCTAGTTGCATGAGACGCTCGGTGCTGGTAGTGAGTGGTAAACCCAGCACGCGCTTGATGCTTTTGCGCATGAGGGCGTCGATTTTGGCCTCTTCCCGTTTAGACCAGCGCAAAGCGGAAGCTACATAGTTAACGTGGCTCATAAGAAACGCGTGGTAGAGCCTGAGGAGATTGCTTTCACTTAAACCCCCCCGGCGGTTCGAGACCCTGAGGATAAGCCTAAGCATATTCTCCGTCTTGGTGGTGATGCGGGCTATAGTCTGTGAGTTGCCCCCGAGTGATTCCAGCAAGAGTCCGAGGACCCGGATGGTATCCACTCTGGGGATTTGTTCTCCGTTCCTCGTATAGACGGCTATGGGAGCTTGATCTAAGGGTGTGGAGCACCTAACCCCCCGTCTGGTGGGCCTATACAATAGAAGTTCGGACTTGGTTGGTGACAGACTCAGGCCCGTGTCTAGTAGGAAGTGTTCTGTGATGTCGAGCGCCTCTTGGAGCGCACTCTCAACTGCAGCGTCAGACCCTCCCATGCACCACACGGTAATATCATCCGCGTAGAGGGCGTGACCAGTTCCTGTTACTGTGGCCAGTCTTTCCGAGAGGCCCTTCATGGCGATGTTAAACAGTAGGGGAGAGATGACCGCCCCTTGCGGAGTGCCTCTCGCTCCCAATGTAAATTCCTTGGATTTGACCTGCCCTATTTTGACAGTGGCCTTGCGATCCCTGAGGAAGGAGCTAACATACGCATGGAATCGTGACCCCAGGCCCAGGTCCGAGATCGCGTCTAGCACGAACCGGTGCGAGATGTTATCAAAAGCCTTGGACAAGTCTAGAGCCAGGATGCCCCTAGTGTCTCTAGTGTCATCATCAAGGATTTGCCTCTTTATAAGCAGCATGACGTCCTGTGTGGAGAGTGCCGGCCGAAAGCCGACCATGTTGTGAGGGAATAACTCATTAGTTTCTATGTGCTTAGATATACGGTTATGAATGGCATGTTCGGCCACCTTGCCTACGCAGGACGTAAGTGAGATGGGCCGCATGTTCTCCGGCGCAAGAGGTTTGCCTGGCTTCGGGATGAGCACCACTGAGGCTGTCTTCCAGGAGTCGGGGACGAGGCCCGTTTCCCAGATTTTATTGACTTCCTCGGTGAGCAACGCTACTGAATGTCCGTCCAAGTTTCGGAGGAGCTTATTGGAGATTCCATCCGGGCCCGGTGCAGAGCGACCGTTGAGCGTTTGGAGCACCTCCCAGATTTCGGATTCTGTGAAGGAGGCGTCGAGCTCCCCCACTGCGCCCCCCCCCGGTAACGAGGATAATCCCCGTCACAGGAGGGGCCCAGCGGGAGATACTTTTCGGCCAACTCTTGCAGGAGGACGTGTTCAAATACGCCCGCCGCCTTTTGATTGTGAACTATGCGATCAATGGCTAGTCTTTGATTGCTTTTGCTTTGCGAATCGTCGAGTAAGTGCTTGAGGAGGTTCCATTTTCCCCCGGTTCTCATCTGCCCATCAACCGAGGAACACACTTCGTTCCATTGTTGTTTGGACAGTTCGATTGAATGAGCTTCGATTGCACGATTGAGCTCCGCAATTTTCTTGCGCAGTCGGCGATGGAGTCTGTGCGTTCTCCAGCGGGCCAGGATGGAGTTTTTGGCTTCTAGGAGGTGCGCAAGGCGCGCGTCCATCCGATCAACTTTTAGGTCGGTCATAACCACCTTGGTCGCAGCTTGTACGTCCTTCTGTAGTCTTGTGAACAGACTATCGAGATTATCGTAGTCGGTCTGGTCCGCTTCCCGCAATTTCCGGAAGGCATCCCAGTCCGTCACTTTAAGTTCCCTGGTAGGGGCTGCGCTAATTGTTAGGGTAATCTCCACAATGAAGTGGTCGCTACCCAGATTCTCTTGCAAATTTCGCCATCCTGCTCCGGGGGCGTTCTTGACGAACGCCAGGTCCGGAGTGGTATCTCGGACTACCGACGTGCCGATTCGCGTCGGATATTGAGGATCCGTAATCAATTCCAGTGAGCAGTCAGAAACTGCCTGGACTAGGAGATTGCCCTTAGTGGAGTTGCGGGGATATCCCCAGGAATCGTGGGGTGCATTGAAGTCACCCGCTATCACTATGGGGGCCCCCTTGGTAAGGGCCACCGCCTTTGTCATGATCGTGGCGAATGCCTGCCGTTGATCCGACGGCGAGCTGTATATGTTTAAAAGGAAAACACTGCTCTTAAGCCAATTGTTAGGGATAATTTCGACCATAATGATCTCCACCCTGGTTTTGCCAAGTGGTAATTTGTGTACTTGGAAGGAGCACTTCCGTGCGACCAAGGTTGCTAAGCCCCGCTTTCCCTCCTCGCGTATCGATACGACCCGGTATCCCGGCAAAGTAGGCGTGTCATCGAGAGTTTCTTGTAAAAGAATTACGTGCGGTTTGACCGCCTGTGCCGAAACGAATTGCTGCAGCGGAGCTTTGCGCCGTTGGAAACTAGCGCAGTTCCACTGCCACACAACCAGCTTATTTGAATTGACCGCCATGGTGATTGCCTTGGATTGGCCATTCCACCGTATTGTTGACGGGGGAGGCGCTTGCGGGTAAAGGTGCCCGACTGGGCTCTCTCGAAGGCTGCCTAGCCGTAGCTAACGCGGCCTGTCCGCTTTCCAGGGACGCCATCCTTTTAAGGAGGGCGGTCACGCTTTCAGTGAGCTGCTGGATTGCGCGCTGCATGCTTTCTAGGCCTTTGTTATTCGACTCGGTTTCCATAGAGTCAGCGTCCCCCTCTGGGGGCGTGGCCCTACGTTTACTCGAGCGCGCCTGTGGCTCCCCTGTTGGGGGCACCTGTTGCTTCTCGGCTTGCGAGGGGTAAGAATTACGGAGCGACTCAAAGTCGGCCCTCATCTGCTTCATTTCTGCTTTGAGTCTAGCGTTCTCTTGCATGAGTTGAGCGACTCTGGGATCTACTTTATGCTCCGGCAATGCTACCTGCGTTACCTTTGGAGCCGGCGTCGTCTGCTTCGGCTTGACACGATCGGCCCAGGTGGGCGTTTCCCGGATCCGCACCCGGGAGGTAGAGCGCCCTCGGGAACGAGAGCGCCCTCTGGAGAGGCTGCGTTGTCTACCAGTTGGCGTGACGGAGCGCTCCCTCCTGGGGGCTCCCGCCGCGCTGGAGTCACGTTGCCGGTTCTGCTTGGCCAGCTGTTGCTGCTGGGGCTTGTTCTTTGCGCGCTTGCGGCGCCGCCGGCGTCTTCGTACGACGTATGGGACTTGAAAGCGCTGCTTACACGTTTTGTCCGCCGTAAGATGCGCGCCCCCGCAGAGGGCGCACACCGGCGAACACTGGTGGTCATCGGGTGGGGAGGCTAGTCCGCAGCCTCGGCAATCCTTATTGGTGGGGTTGGGACAGACGTCCGCACGATGTCCCAAACCGCCACACGCGTAGCACACCTCGGTTTGGCGTTTGTACAGCGTGCAGCGCAGAAGGCTGACGCCGCACATGACATAGTTAGGCACTGTCATGCCGTCGAAGAGGACGACCACTGTTGTGGTGTTCTTGATGCGTTTGATTTCCAGAGCCTTCGGGTTGCGGTGGTTGACGATCATGCGCTGGAGTTGGGTCTCGCTGATGTCCGCGTCGATCCCTCGTATGATCCCTTTGCAGGTGTTGTCTGGGGCCGCGATGTATGCGGCCACCTTGTATAGTCCTTCGCTTATGCGGATTTGCTGGATCCCTGCATAAGCGGAGGCGTTCTTCTTCTCCGGGGTAGAGACGACGAGAACGTTTTGCGTGAAATTAGGGCAAACTATGTCGCCCTCGGTTTCTGTGGGGGCTAGTGCAGCCGCCATGGCCAAGGCTTGAGCCAGCCTGATTTGGCTTACTTTCTTGACGTTCAACCCGTCCCTTGGGCGGACAATAATTCTTATGTGCTCCCTCGGTAGTCTAGGGAGCCTCGACGAGGCTGCGAGGCGTTGCAGCACGCCTTGCGGGGCAGCCGTGCGGCAGCCGCCCTTCGAGCTCACGTAGGATTTATTGCTCGTTGAAACTTGTGTTTCTTTCCGAGTTTTCTTATTCTTGCCCAACGCTGTCGTCAAGCCTGGGCTGTTGGCTTCTTCGGAGGAGATGTCCTCTCCTACAACCATTTCTACTTCGGGCATAATGCCCCTCTTCGTCGGGTTAGGCCTAAGCCTACCCGCGCCTAGCTTCGAAGCGGCGTGATCGACACAAAAAGTTCCACAATTTCTGCACAAGGGCCACTCACCGAAGGAAGTCCTCAGAAGAAACCCTGACGAATGACGTGCATGTCAGCGATAGGTGACACCAAAAACAGACCGAAAACATTAACGAAAGCGGGAGCCGATCTTTCCACGTCCGCACTAGTCGGCGCCTTCTTCTTCTTCCCCAGGGCGAAGCAATGAATGCGATAGCAACACAGCAATGTCATACGAAGTAAGGTGAGCGGCTTTGGTAACAATATGAATTGTAGTAAACATGAGCTGATTAAGTAAGCAGGTGTGCTGCGGCGTAAGTAGACCGACATGAAGAGAGACTCGATGACCACGAGAAGGCGCGTGTGAAACGGTGGTGTTGATGAGAAGCGCTTCCCGTGGGCAGCGCGCGTGCGAAGGGACACACCTGTAGCGCTGCACTGCCGATCCGGGCAGCATTACATGTGTAGCGTGCGTTGTAAAATATGACCCGACTATTACTAACTGAATGAACAAGCGTGGTGTGAGCGCGCACAAACAAACATGAAGAGATCACACTGAATGACTGCAGACAACGACTGTCAAAACGCTGGCAGCAAGCATACGCCGCTGCGGGCGAAGGTACGTGCGGTCTATCGCTTCAACAGGAACTGAGCCGCGAATGCACGGCTCATAAAGGACAGAGCCGTGTGGAGATAAGAGACGGTGCGGCGAGCGACGAGCGCGGTTGTTGGCAGAGAAGTGCGCCCCCCCCCCCCCCCCTTGCTCCCTCCGGCGCTGGCTTCCTGCTTCCTTGCTTGCGCGTGGGGGATTGAGTGCATTCGCTCTCCGTGATAGCGTGCGTCCCAGCACGCTTGCGCTCGGGCATACGGCGCGCGGTGAAGATTTTATCTATACGGAACCTCACGGCGACGACGACGGCGACGGCGACGCCGACGGCAGAAATCCGGTTGAAGTGTCCATATAATTGCTATCGCAATAAAAACTGCGCGCAACTGTTCACCCGGATGCCAGAGTGGCAAACGGCAAGGGTCCCAGGCTACTTCCAGAGGGTGGCCTTACCAGGAGGGAACGCGCAACGTTGCTTCGACTGCGCACGCGCTGTGTCTGGACGGCGGCTTGGCTGCACGCCAAGGGACGGTCCAGCTCACCGGCCTGCGAACGTTGCGGTGACCCCGAGACCCTCGACTACTTTCCCAGCGCTGGCACAGGACCGCTCAAGGGTCATAACTGCCTACAGGCAACAGGGTCTACCTGCTGCGACGACCAACGACCTCCTGTTCCCGTCGCCTCCCCACCTCCGAGCTCTCGATCCATAGCCTCTTGGAGTTTGTGTAGTCGAACGGGATCACCGCCCATCGCTAAGCGGTCGCCCCCAGCAGGCCATCGCCTTCATCACCGGCCTCCTCCATGATCGGATGAGACTACTGCTGCTTCTCCTTCTCTTCCCTTCCTCACATCTTTATCTCCCACTTCCTCTTCCCCTGACGCTGCGCCGTGCTCCCTATTGGGCAGCAGAAATAGGCGTCATTTTCCTTAATAAACCACTACTATTACTGCGCAAGTCCTCTCCACAGCGCCTACGTCACTACTGCGAGATCTCCGGGATTTCGGCGACAGCGTTGGCGCAGCGCACGCAGCACGCAGCGCGCGTGTACAGGTTTCCGTCGGACTCCGCTCAAAATGCAGCGTGGACGAAGGCTGTGCGACGGGGAAAACTTCGCACCTACGAAGTACACTGTGGTAAGCACACGTTTTCGCTTGCTTCCCGGTAGGCATGCTTCTCGCTAGAACAGGGCCTACTTAATTGTATTACATGATGCTTAAAACCGTTACAACGTGCTCTGCGCCTCAAAAAGCAAAAACGGAACAAATGACTCTGAAGCGCTGTGTTTCCGTGTCATTTGTTCTGTGTTCGTGCCGTAAAGTGTGCAGTGCACTGCAAACCCCAGTTGCGCTTTTGTTTAACCAGAAATTGATTTATCGCCATGTACGAGGTCTGTTACAAAAGTATCCGACCTTTGGTCGAAGAAAAAAAAAACTGGCATAATTGGAGTGTTGAAAACCTAATCACCCTCATAGTAGTCTCCTTGGGACTCCACAAACTTCTCCCAGCGGTGCTGCCATTGTTGGAAGCATTCCTAGAAGGCCTCTTTCGGTATTGAGTTTAGCTCAGCTGTCGTTGCAGCCATAATGTCCTCTCTTGCCTGAAATCGCGCTCCTTTCAATGGCCTCTTGATTTTGGGAAACAGGCAGAAGTCGCAGGGGCCGTATCAGGAGAGTAAGGAGCCTGTTGAACTGCAGGAGTCTGGTTTTTCGCCAAAAAAGTCTGAATCAAGTGCGAGGAATGTGCAGGAGCATTGTCGTGATGGATGCGCCAATTTCCTGTTGACCACAACTCCGGTCTTTTGCGCCACACAGCATCACGTAGGCGACGGAGGACATCCCTGTAGTACTCTTTGGTGATTGTTTGACCCTGTGGTGCGTACTCGTGGTGTACCACACCGCGGGAGTCAAAGAAAGCAGTCAGCATCACTTTGACGTTGCTGCGCACTTGGCAGGCCTTCATTGGTCTTGGTGACGTGGAATGCTTCCACTGTGACGACTGGGATTTGGTTTCCCGGTTGTACCCGTACACCCAAGACTCGTCACCAGTGATTAGGGTGTTCATGAAGTCGGGGTCACTGTTTGTGGAATCCAGCATGTCCTATGAGACTACAACACGAAGTTGCTTTTGCTCTACCGTGAGCAGCTTCGGCACGAATTTCGCCGCAACTCTCTTCATGGCCAAAGCTTCGGTCATAATGGAATGTGCAGAAAAAGTGCTGATGCCCACCTCTTCCGCAATTTCTCGGATAGTCACACGACGGTCCCGCATCACCACAGCGTTCACTTCGGCAACTTATTAATTACAAATGCTCATACTTCAATTTACGATTGCAGCATCTGCACCCAAATGCACCTATCGAGGTGGGGGACGCCTTCGGGACCCGGCTCCAGCACCTGCCTCCCAGAGCCGCAGCGGATGCTCTTTAACAAGACCGTCTATGGTTGGACAAGAGGCGTCCAGAGACAACTCGGGAAGTCTATATTGGGCCCTCTTTCGAGATGTGAACCACAACGAGAGCCGAGCACCAGGCCAGGGAATATCTCTACCCATTAGAAAAAACAAAACAAAAAACAATAAAACGGTGGGTTTCTTGCGGCAACGGGATTTCAACTCATCCGCATGCGAGCCGGATGCTTTGCCGCTAGGCCACCGCAATATAGTTAACCTGCAGCGGGTATAAAGGCTGAAGGCCAAACTAAGGTACGCTTGCCGGCGCGCGAAAGCTTGTGCCCAAGCGCCTCGCGTTTGCCGCGCCTTGCGAGTAATGGCAGTTTGAACCTATATATAACACGTAAAGCTCCTGAAGGACAAGACGCGTGCCAGCGCGCGCCCACTTGGTTCACTATTTTCGCCTTGGTAGACATCGTTTCGTAATAAATGCGAAGCATTTCATGGCGAAGATTTGCAACTTTGAGAGTGTCTATCTATCTATCTATCTATCTATCTATCTATCTATCTATCTATCTATCTATCTATCTATCTATCTATCTATCTATCTATCTATCTATCTATCTATCTATCTATCTATCTATCTATCTATCTATCTATCTATCTATCTATCTATCTATCTATCTAGCCGCCTACTACGTCTTTGTCCTCCCATGGTCGTTTCGTTAACTTGGTATGTACCAAAACTGGCATAGTATGACAAGAGTATATGACGAACATAACTGATAGGTTATGACATGAATGTCATGACATGCGTGTCATGTAGGTCATGAAACAGCCGCCTATGTCTTGGTGCTCTCACGGTTGTTTCGTTAACTTGGTAGGTACCAAAATTGGCTTAGTATGACATGAGTGTATGACGAGCATAAGTGATAGGTCATGACATAAATGTCATGACTTGCGTGTCATGTAGGTCATGACAATGACCCAACGAAAACGATTAACGCTCAGAAACCACTGAAATGGGTTCGGACGTAGGCACTAAGTGAAGGAAACACTAAAGAATTGTAGTAGAAGCCATAGTCATGACCATGACTCAGCAAAAATGAGAATGACTCAGCCAAAAAACATTAACACTCAAAAGCCACTGAAATGGATTCTGACGTTGTTGTTAAGGAAACACTAAAGGAGGATGGCAGAAGTCATAGGCATGAACATGACTAAGGCTTTCACCTTAAGGTCTCTCAGGCGTAGCTAAAGGGACTCCTGAGGACTGATGACATGGATGTCATGACATGCGTGGCATGTAGGTCATGAAACAGCCGCCTACGTCTTGGTGAACTTGGTAGGCTCCCCGCACACTGCTTCGCATAACATCGATTCCCACAGGGCGTGGGATCTGCCGGCTTTTTTTTTTGTGAGGCAAGCAGAGCACCGATAGAATGCAAAATCGCTCGCGTACGTGTGGCACTTAGTAATGGGATTTCATAGCAGATAGAATTTAGTATATACTAGCATATATCAGGCACCCAGGTTATTATTGCGATAGCAATTATATGGACATTCCAAGCGAAATTTCGCTGTCGCCGTCGTCGGCGCCGTCGTAGCCGCAGTGATGTTCAGTATATATTTTTGAAATTAAATTATAGGCTTTTACGTGCCAAAACCACGATCTGATTACGAGACACGCCGTAGTGGGGGACTCCGGAAATTTGGACCACCTGGGGTTCTTTAACGTGCACCTAAATCTAAGTACACGGGTGTTTTCGCATTTCGCCCCCACCGAAATGCGGCCGCCGTGGCCGGGATTCGATCCCGCGACCTCGTGCTCAGCAGCACAACACCATAGCCACTGAGCAACCACGGCGGGTGGGAACCAACAACAATAATATGCAGGGTGTCTCACTTAACTTTAGCCAAACATTATAAATATGCAAATGCTACGTAGCTGGACAGAACCAAGGTAATGTTGTTTGCCGTTGCTTAGAGATACTCATATTTTTTTTTCATTCCGCCTAGTTAGGTAATTAGTGTTAACAATAACTCACCTTCTCAATTATTATAATTAGATGAAAAGTGTCAATGAGAAAATTGTAGAGCAACATGGAAAACTCCCGATACAGCTTTCTGTTGCCATTCGAATACGTGCTACATTAAAGTGTTTTTCGGAGTGTGAAAGCAGTCCGCGAATACACGAGAAATTGCCGCGCGACCGGCCGTTCGAAGCACTTTGCGTGTATTCCCGGGCATCTTTCACGCTTGGAAAAACTTTTATGTAGCGCGTATTCGAATGGCAACAGAAAGCTGTATCGGGAGTTTCTCATGTCGCTCTACAATTTTCTCATTGACACGTTTCATCTCATTATAATAATTGTGAAGTTGATAAATTAAGACTAATTACCTAATAAGCGGAATGCAAAAAAATAATCGGAGTATCTCCAAGCGACGGCGAACAACATTACCTTAGTTCTGTCCAGCTGCGTAGCATTTGCATATTTTTAACCTTTGGCTAAAGTTAAGTCAAACACCATGTTTATATTTGACGTCTTCGCGTAGACCGAGAGGTCTGCATCCGTTTGTAGCTTTTTCAATACGTTCTTGAGAGAGAGAGAGAAAGAGAGAGACAGAGAAATAACTTGTTTTGTGTTTCATGGGACACAGCTTCGGGTGCACATTAAAGAACGCGAGATGTTCGAAATGAAACAGAAGCACACCACAACGGCGCCTGTCATAGCCGGATTGTGCTTTTGAACGTGAAACCTCATAACCGGGTGTCTTTTGCATTCATTGCTTTCATGATCCTTCATTGCCTCGATGACCCCATGGATGGCAATATTGAACAAAGCAGTGCCAGAACGGAGCCTTATTGAGGCACCCCACCGGTTTGACAATCCATCGATTATGCTGGGGGTACAAGGACAACCTGAGGCACGGCCACCAGGTCGGAACAATGTACCATGTCGCTGTACGGGTTAAGTATGTATGGATGACAAAGGATTTGCGTCGCTTATGTTTAGAGATGTCGCAACAAGTGCGAGCTTAATCTAAACACGTACTTTATCATACTAATCACGAAAAGAAGCCTAACAAGAACAATGGAGTTCTTTTGTGTTTAAAATGCTACATCATTGTGGTGAACTTTTCGATCATACAAGGAGGCAACGGTGACGCGGCGCGATTGTCTGACCTTCGTCGCAACCAAAGAGCGCCGCGAACGTGGGAGAATTCATGGCGGCCGCGTTGCACAGAAGCCTGGCCCAGTGCCTCCCACCAGTTGGTTGGAACGGGTCTTCACGCTCGCACAGATAGTAGCAATAGCGTTGGAAGAACGCCTTTCCCGCCGCGGTCTCGGCGCGATGCGGTGGTCCTGGAGGCTCGTTAACGGCATTGTACCGTTGAAGGTAGTCCTCTGCCACTTGAAACGCTGCTGTCCATAAGACCAGCAGGTTCTTGAAGTCATCACCCGACGACCCGTCGATGTCGGAAGCGTTGAGGTCTCGAAGAATCCCGTACAGGCAGGTGCCGAAACGAGTCATTGGGGCCTTGTGTGGCAAATCTTTCGAGTGTGAATTGGGGTCTGTTGCCGAACACTTCTCGAGGACACCTTGGCCGCCGCAGAACTGGAGATCCAGAGACGCTTCGAGCACTTCTGAGACGATGGCGACGCCTAGCGTGGCGGCGTTGAGCTGCTGAGGTGACCCGTGGCAGAAGAAGGGAGCCCGTAGGTACCGGCGCGTGAGCGTCACGGTGATGCCCCCGTCATGGTCTACGAGTGCTACTGGCTCGGTCAGACTCGCCAGGTCACTAAACTTCAGCTTGTAAAGGGTCGCGAAGTGCATGCGCAGTTCGAGAAGGTTCCGATAGAGGCTGCCCGCACGAATGTTGCTGACGAGGAGGCGCACAGAAGGGCTCGATAGATTCACGGGACTCGGTGCAAGCACGCTCAAGGGAACAGCCGTTGCCAGTCGGCGGTCAGTGTCGATAGACGAGTTCGAGTGGTTCACGAACGTTAGCCGTCGCTCGATGCTTGTCATCATCGATTGCGCCAATGACAGAGCGTCCTTCGTCACGTCAGTGGGATAGAAGAGCGCAGACTCCAGCTGGTCCCAGATGTCCGCCATGACATGCCGCACAAGTGCGAAGCAAAGGTCGTGACGCCGTCGATGCACGTGGGCGAGAAGCATTTCTTCCGGCAGGAGAATATGTGTCAAGAGATACACGGCCGCCTCTTCCAACCTCATGCGCGTGAACAAGGCCTCCAGCGCTTTCTCCAAGTTTTCGAAGCCCCTAACCAGTACGTCGTAGTCTGAAGAGTAGACGAGGGGACTGCCGCCGAAGGCGACGTGCCAGTCGTCGCGCGACAAGTTCCAGCCTGCTCGAATGCTGGCCAGCGTCTCCAAGGACACCTTCCTGATGCGACGCGAGGAATTCCACGTTGTCCGCAGATCGTTGTCGACGGCGAGCATCCTCCCGACGTCAACTTTCTCGTCGCTATTGTCCAAGCCAAGAGCTTCGGCGGCTTCCTCGAGCAGGAAGCTCAGCGTGTCGTTGTCGAGGAAGCCTGACAGCGGCGGGCGAACGTCAAGAAACGTCGTTCCCTGCCCGTTCGTCGCGAAGAAAACGTATGTGGGCACGCCCCGTTCCGTGGACAGGATGGCCTGGAACTGGATGATTTTGGCGGGTGTGTCAAGGCGTCGTAGTATGCCTCTCGTCACTGTTCGGACGACGTCGAAAAACTCGTTTGCGTGTTGCTCCTTGTCGAAGGCCAACCCGTCCGAAGAAACGAAGTGCAGACAGGACGTGTAAAGAACGGCGGTGGCGGTGGTGGTCGAATCGGGGTCGCCGTAGCGTGCGCTGTTCTCGCTGGACTCGGCCAAAGCGGCGACGCGTTGCTCTAGGGGTCGCATTGTGGTGCGGCGTTTCTCGCAGACGAAGCTAAAGAAGTCCTCGCAGGCGTCGGCCCTTACGCCTTCGGGCTCGTCGTTGACCAGCCGGTGCATCTCCAGCTCGCAACTGACGCCGAGTTCCTGCAACTGTTCCTTCGCCAAGAGCATACTGGTGGAGTTGCCCGTGCGGCGCAGCCAGAGGAACAGCACCAGCGTGGCGATGGCCACGACCGCGATGGTTACGAACAAGTACGCGGCGCGGTTGTTGCCGCAGAGAAAGGCGTGTCCTAAGCGGCTGTCCTCTCGCGAAGGACTCAGCAGGCCGCCGTGACGGGCCGACGACGTCGACCAGGCAGGTAGGCCTATCAGGCGCTTTCGACAGGGCGGTGTATGCATTCTTTCTTGCTCGCTCTTGTCGCCAAGCGATCGCGCTTACCCACTACGGGAAATTGGTCAGGAAGCTGGGGATAATAAAATCATTTTTATAAGCTAGCTGTACTTTAATCGACTGTATTGTAGTGCTATAGTATTCCAGACAATATTCTATTTGATATTAAGAGGAGAAAATAGAAATGGGCAAGCCATGTAATGCGATCTTAATCAAGTTAAAATCTTACAATACATATTAAGCTATTTGTTTTTGCGAGAGAAACGTAAAAGATTGCAGACATTAGAATAAACCCTATGATTAAATAAACATTTCAAGGAATAATATAATAATAAAAATAATGCAAAATAAGAAGCCAGGAACACTTCGGACAATATGACACTGTTTTGTAGCATAGTTTTGTGTCCCTAATAAAGGTACAAACGGCAATAAGTCCCTGTTATTTAGTTAAATTGGGTTTATTGGCGCAAAAGCGGCTACGGCTATGCTGCGCCAGACACAGGGTGATAAAATTTCCTTCGTAAATGGAGCATACACTGTAGTAATTAGATCTTAGTTAAAAACCCTGTTTCGTCAAGGAAACTTATCACGTCAGTCAGAGATACCAGTGCATCATCTCCTAACAGCAACGTCGGGTGAAGTGGAGTGTTTGACTTATACAATACTCGGAAGTATTTTTTCTAAGCATTTCGAGATGCGGACATGTTATTAAAATGTGTATTACTGTTAATGGTTCATGGCATTTATCACATGTTGGTTGTTCCTTCTCTGTCAAACGGTAATTATGTGTCATGTGCGTGTGGCCTATCCGAAGTCGACAAAGTATTACTTCGATGAAACGTTCTTGATGATAGCATGTCTCCCACTCTCCAAGGACAGGTTTAATAAGTTGAAGTTTGTTGTTATCTTTCAATTTCCATTCGCGTTGCCAGTTAGAAAGGAGTGCCTTGCGAACTGCTTGGATCCCGTCCCTAGCAGGTATATTAACTTTTGAAGTATTCATATATTTTGCCGTTGCTGCACATTCATCCGCCTTTTCATTTCCTGGGATCCCAGCATGGCTTGGCACCCAGCAGAAACGAATAGTCTGGCCTTCACTTAGATGTGTTAGTGTGTTTAGGATATTGCCAATGATGGGTTCGTATTGTGATTGCGTATTCAGGGCTTTAAGTGCACTTAAACAGTCTGTATAAATTACAGATTTTTCGTGTTTGGTGCTTATAATCTTTTGTACTGCCATCCATAAGGCATAACACTCAGCAGTGAAAACTGATACAAACTGTGGTAGTCTAACTGTGTGTTCCCATGTACCTTCAACCACGCTGCTTCCGACATGAATGTGCGTCTTCGAGCCATCGGCGTAAAATTCCGTGTAAGTGTCGTACGTGTCCTGCACTGTGCGAAATTCCTGTAGTATAAATTCCCGAGGCATATCTTGTTTCTTTAGATGCGTTAATGAAAAATAATAAGTCCCTGTGCCTGAAGCACCAGGGGACTTGCGAACTTAGCGAAAGCCCCAGCTGGTGAAACGGGTTTACAGCGAAGCTGTATATGGCTAAGATCCGTGCTTTCCTAGCGTCGTGGGTTTCGTGCAGAAGCTATCATTATCAGCAATGGCTCGAGCGTCGTAGTCTTCTTCCACAGCTGGCTCGTCGGCGCTCATAAGTACAGCGTAGAATTTCACTTCTGTCGTCGTAAGGGAAAGGCCGCGTTTACGGGGGTATAAGCAATTGCTTATAGGGGCCCGGGTATGAGCCATTCGTTGTTTTACGTGAGACAATGGAATGGAATGGAAAAAACTTTATTGAGGTCCTTCGGAACGTGCACTAGCACGTAGCGGGCCGCTCCCATGTCGGGACAGAAAGGCCTAGCCCATAGAGTTTCTAAATAAAAAACCTAGAGGGAAAAGTGGCGCTAGTGTCTACGGGGGTTCTCCTGAACGTCGCCTCAACCTACATGGGAATGATGGGAAGTACAGGCTTCGGATTGACTTCTGTCTTGAAACTGGTGGCGTTTGCATGCGGCGCAGTAAACGAAGCTGTATTAAAACATTTTCGTGCAAAAATTAATTTTATTTATGTTGTGTTTTATATAATGCATAATACATTGAATAATGTTTGTATGACTTTGAGATTGAAGCATGGTTTACCACCAGGGTATGCATCGTTCTGCCTCATTTAGCGCCATTGAATAACTATTTATTTACTTTCACAACAGCAATAACAACCATGCATGTGCTTATATAAAAAATACTTATCAAATATTTGTGGGAATAAAAATTTTGTATTATGAGAAAAGTGTTGCGCCTTTGAGAGACGCCTGCTCGCTGCGAACGCGGGGAAAGTGAACTTTTCTCGCAGACGCACTTGCGTCACGACACGAAGCTTTGGCCGCAGTTTCAGAGAACATGCAAAAGCGCTTTCGGAGCTGATTAAGCTATGTCCAAACGGCGCGAGCAGCGTATATGGTGCTTGCTCTAAAAGCGGGGCTAAATATGTGTTCGAAGCTATCCAAACTTTCCGCTCATGAATTGAATCAGGATTATGGTGTTTTGGTCTTCGTTCTTTATTTGGCAAGTATTTTGAAGCAGCGGCTTGTCACGTTTCTGTCTCAGTGAGGTTCCTGGGTGCGGTCACTATCTGATTATTTTTTGGTTAATCGCTCGTGGGTGTGCTCAGTTCCGTTTGATTTGTCCTTGCTGCGCACAAGGCTTTTTTAAACGTAGCTGTTCTGCACATTGCAATACCTTGTAGCAAAAACGCATTATCGCTAGTAACTCGCTTACTCTTGTGGACGGTCACGAAACATTCAGCTTCGACCATTCGTGCGCTATCGGTGTAGTACCGTCACTTATTGTGCGTATATAGTGCGCATACATTCAAGTGTGCGCCCATTCACTTATTCTTGGCACGTTGGAGAAAGAGTGGGCGTAAGTTTCCGTGCCGGTTGGGGTAGATGTGTGTAGATACTGTGCGCGAAACTTACTAGTGGCGCTACTCCCTTTATCATTGTTTAACGAGTGGTACTCCCTCTTGCCGACGTACCCCCTTCTTGAAGGTTAAGGTTGATACACACGCGAGGGCAAAATCCCGCCTGACCCGCGGGCCAAACAGTCACGTGATACCTTGAATCCGGCGCAGCCGAGTTACGTCGCATTCCCACAGCCGGAGTGCCGTTTGTGGAATCCGCGTGCTTACTCTCGACTCCAACGCTTATTAGCAGCTAGCTGCGCGTTTGCATACTCGGCGTGCTCTATATTCCATAGCGCTGTGAATACTTCAACAAGAGCCAAAAAGGTTAGCGTTTTCTTGTGTACCTCACTCATGTGGAGGTCACGCAGGCTGCGCGGTCTGAGTAAATAGAAATGCGCGTGCAACCACGACTCGCCTTTCCCGCTGCACCACAACAAAAGCACATGCGGTCACTGCTGCACAACAAAAACACACGTGGTTTCAAGCCTACAACACGCCATCGTAGTCCGCGCCAATTCGTCCAATGTTTACAGATTTGACGCTGACTACGCTGAATTAAGATCAGATGACCGCCAAACGGACGGATGGAAATACCGGCGAGCATTTGCAATCCGGAGCGCGAGCGGAGGAGGCCGGACTAGGCGAGGGCGGCACGTTTTGATGACGCGCGCGTCACGTGACACGCCATCCGCCGCGAAAATTCATACAACGCTGGCGGATGAGCAAATTTGTGTATCCTGGAGGAAAGCCGTACATCTCGAAGCGCCAGAAACATGTGCGGACTGTGTGTCGGAACGGAACCAAAACAAAAACGAAAAAGAACGATATTTTTTCACCGGAACGAAAACGTAACCGAAACGTTATTTATTATTTTGTTCCGGAGTGAAACAGAAATATTTTTGATCGGTTTTCGGTTCAAGGGGAAAGTCGGCGATCCGCGGCAACCGACGTCAGGCAACGTGATAATTAGTGCTTATCTCAGGGGTACGCATAAGTGCGCATCTCTGGCAGCGATAGTGCGAGGGACAGCCGGTCGAGCGCTCCACTAATCTAAGCCTGCCGCTCGGTACACCAGCAGGTCGGGATCGTAGCAAAAAACAGGGCTTGCGCGCTCAAGAGCTTATCATTTCATTTTATTTGGGTGCAACGCTTTGTTACCGAAGCTTTATTGTTCGTTTATGTTCGGTTAAGTTCGTTTTATCGGAAAACAGTGGTCTCGTATTTCGGTGGGTACACTCGATGACGTGCTGCTTCTGAGATCATGCTCAGTGTCATGATAAAGGCACTGAGCATGATCTCATAATTCATAATAGCCCGAATACCGCGGAGCAAGAACGACCTCACCGAGGACGAGACGACTAGTGCAAGCCCTCGTCGTCAGCCGCATCACATTCGCGCTACCGTATCAAACCACGCGCAACACGGTTATCGCGCGCATAGACAAATAAATTGAGAGAAAATATTTCAGAAATATATTGAAAAAGCTATTCTCAAATTATTGAGAATAATAAATTCTATGTTTTTATCGTTAATTTGCTTGAAAATTTGTGCATGCGAACAAAAACTGTTATGAACCGTTACGGAATATTATTTTTGTCGTTCCGGGGCAGAACCGGAACGGAACTTTGAACGAAACTAATAACAGAACGAAAAACGCCCTGTACTGTACGGACAGTTGTAGCAGCGGTCAGCGAACTTGGGAATATTTATTACATTCCTTAATATGCCAGTCACTATTTTTGCAGCCAACTACCGCACTAGACTTCAATCCACATGATTCAAACCAGCATAAATGGAGCACAGTGCGTTAGCGAAAACTCAGTTGCATTTCCGACAGCGGATCGCACAGAAGCAAGGTAGAAGCGGTAATGGTTTCGTATTCGTGCGCGGTCATTGAGGCGACGTATGGCGCGCTGCCGTAAACGCCATCTCGTTTCTCTAGAACAAACTGCTCCGATAAAAGGGTCAATACAAGCATAATTAGAGGGCTAAGTTCGAATGAAACTTAGTTTAAATTACGGGTTTTAACGTCCCAAAACTGCATGGTGGCTTCATAGGGACGCCGTAGGGAAGGTTTCGTATTCATCTTGACTTCCCGGAGTTCTCTAACGCGCATCCAATGCACGATACACGAGCGTTCTTGCATTACCTGCAAAAAAAAAAAAAAAAAAAAAAACCCAAACAGCTCCACTAACGTGAAACCTGGGGAGGTGTGAAGCATGCAGTGATGCACCACTAATGGGCTCATACTGCCTTAAGCAATGGCTCATAACCACGTAAACACGGCCTCCCCATTACGACGACAAAAAAGAAGTGAAATTCTACTGGAATGATGAGCGGCAACGTAGCCAGCTGTGGAAGACGACGACGACGAACGCGGGAGCAGTGGCACGAGCGCGTGCCGAGCGCGAGCACTTGCTGCTTACTTACCGTGACTGCGACGACGACGACAGGAGACGCCGACAGCCCGGGCGCATAAGGTGCTTCACACCTAAAACGTGTGGGAATGCGAAAGCATTATACCGATTACAGACCTTTTATACACTCATGCCATGGCGCCACTTCCTCCCAGTTGGCTGAGCCGTCACGTGCCCAATGACGCACACACTAGGCCACGCCTTTAGTCAGGCAAATGGCTGCGACGTGTGCAATGACGCACGCACTAGGCACACATTTAGTCAACCAGAACCATGGTGCCGCCGTGGCGTCTAAAAGGGAGGCAAACGGATACACGGCATCAACAATGGACACCAGTCTGATTGGAAGTTTATTTGAGAAGTGGTTACTGTAATGATTGTACTGTGAAGTGTTTGTTTTGTGCTTGTAGACGCGGCTATGAATGTCTAGGACTCTATGTAAAGAGCTTACGCAAGTACGTTTTATATTCGTAATAAATACCATCAAAGAAAAGACAATAAAGCCACCGTGGCGTCGGGGAAGCATGCTCGTCTCGCACCCCGGTGGCCCGGGTTCGATTCCCATCCAGACCGAAATATACTAAATTTACTTTTCCAAGCCATTATTTACTTTGCTTATAGGAACCTCCCTGATAAATTAGACGTGAATACGAGCATTTTTATTGCGATAGCAATTATATGGACACTCCAAGCGGATTTTTGCCGTCGTCATCGCCGTGAGGTTCCTTATAAAGTCCAAGGGCGATAAAATCGTCGCCGTGCGCCGTATGCTGTATGTGCGAGTGAAAGCGAGCGAGGTACGCGTGCTTTGACGGAGAGCGAACGCACGGCGGTGAGGGGCGATAAAATCGTTGCCGCGCGCCGTGCGTTAGCTTGCTCACGCCACTTGCTCACGCCAGCGTTTTGACAGTGGTTGTTTGAGGTAATCGAGTGTGATCTATTCAGGTTTGCTTGACACCATGCTTGTCAATTTAGTTAGTACGCGAATGTGCCCAAGTTTATGCAGCCGATACAACTACTATCCTTACTCCGTATAGCTCTCTACTAATGTTCTATCCCAATTGATCGCCTTTCGGCCGAAACTGCGACTTTTTTTGATGCGTTTTTACTATTTGCGCTGTCGGCCATTTTTGGTACCATCTTTTGGTCACGCCGACTACGACGGGTTTTCGCGTAATGGGGCATATAATATCGTATAGCGTATTAAAGAAAAAAAAAAGGTGATATTAATCTGGTGCGTCGAATCACAGAAGCAGACTGGACATCTCGGTATGACATGATTTGTCTATCTCAAGCAGCTTTCTTTGTGTCTGAAGATTAAGGTGAACCGCGCAAATTCTTATTGTAACTGCTTGAATGAAACAAGAATTGCGTTGGGCACGTACTTTTGGGAGCATACGTTTTATGGATCTCTGGCCAAAAATGGGCACGCACCCAGTGGCGCACATGCGACGTTGCAACCACACAGTGACCCAAGTTGTCCATTGCAGCACAATCTCAGCGACCAGTTTTGTCTAGTCGGCAAGACAACGAGCGCAAATTGCGAGGGAGAGGGAGAAAGAGGAAAAAAAAACTTTGCTTTACAAGTACGCCGAGCTTTTCAGAAATTGGGTGTTAACCAAAAAGGGGCAGTGACAGCAAATGTACTAGAAGATAATCCCAGAGACTTGCTACTTGCTCTCTGTCGTCACATCAGTAAATAAATGGTAAAATCAGCCGTCGCTTAGTCCCATTAGAGTGTACTATGCTTAGTGTGTCGGACTGTGCTCTCCCGCTGAGGCGTTTTCAATTTTGCTGTCATTGTGAAGTGCCTAGTCTGCTAGCAGGCGCATGTTTGTTGCGCAGACGCCCTGATTTTGTTGTAGAAAGTTTGTAGAGAAAATTTCTCTGATGGCTTTATTTGCTTTAGTGCCCCATGACTTTCGTCGACCGTTGCCAGTTGTTGTTTTAGCCCATTGAACAGTGTTTTCTAAAAGTAACACGTAATTTTGTCACAGCAGCCACCGATCTGCAACATGAAGCTGCGTAAGAAAATCATATCTTGTTGTCTCACGCCCGTTTCTTGTTGGTGGAATATTAAAGAGCACGGGAAATAATCGAAGAAAACAATATTATAGTAAAATAAACCAGGTTTATGAACTGCGTGGCGCGAAGAGGAGAAGCGGATGACTAAACTTCTCGGGAAATTGTCCGTATGAGCCATAGTTAAAAGGCGGCGGTGGTGAAGACGACTACGATTAGGACAATAACAACAATGACGACGACAACAACAACACCAACTATGAACTGGTGACTGGCCAAGGATTTCCGTAAGAATTATGGTTGAGATCTCTTTCACAGGAGTCGGTAAACGCGAAAGTTAAACGTGTCACAGAAGCTGTTGCATGTTTGCTTTTCGAGAGAAAGAGAGAGAGAGAGAGAAACAACTTTATTGAAACAGATTATGCTTGGTTGCTGCGGGTGGGGCCTCTCTTTCAGGGAGCCCTCGCGGTCCAATGCAGCGAAAGCCGCACAATTTGCGAGCCGGCGACCGTGTTGCAGGTTTGCTTGGCGCGCGGCTTCCTGTTGGCGGGCGGTGTCTAGCTCCCGAGTCGCTTCGGTGACGGTACGAGCATTTTGGTTTACTCCGCAGTGTCTTGGGCAGCCAGTTGAGTTGCCACGCACTTAGCTTTAGGAATGTGAGTGGCAGATTTTGCAGTGTGCGCAGCGAACGCGCGAAGGCGTTCTGCTTCACGCTGGCGTGTCTCTCACCGGACCAAAGCGCTATTCGCCCGTCGACGCCGTTGCCTTTCTGCGCCGCTTAGCGCAACAGTTTTCTTAGTTGTTGCCATCGCAAGCGAAACAGTAGGCGGCGCGCTGTAAGCACTGCTGATGCATGTTGAAGCTGCACTCCATAAACGATGAGGTGCCACAGGCTAATCCGACCCGAAAGACAAACCATGTGCGGAAAGTGTCAACACCAGGCTATACCGCGGTGGAGCCTCCGCTGCACTGTGACTGCCGTAGCGCTCCCTGTCGGCGCTCGTTAGTGTCATGATGCAGTACTTCGCTTCACCGCTGCTAGATGGCAGCGCCATCCCTGTCAACAAAAGTCGAAGGTGCCCTTAGCAATCACCTGAGAGAAGCGAAGGCGAAAGCGGTGTAAAGCTTGTTTTTCACTGTAGTCCACCTTAATCCTCCTGAATCCACCCGAATATACCTTAATCCATCTTAGCTTTTCTTGATCCACCTTAATCGATCTTAACCACCCTAATGCTATCTAGTACACTTCAGTCCACCTTAATTGACATTAATCCACCCCAATCCACTTTAGTCATTCTTCATCCGCCTTAATCGACTTTATCCACTTTAATCTACCGTAATCTTCCTTAATACGCCTTAATCCACGCCAATCGAACTTATTACACCTTAATCGAACTTAATCCACCCTAAACAGCTTAATCCAGCCTAATCCACCCTTATCTACCCTAATGCACCTTGACCTACCTTAATCATCCTTAATGCACTTTAGTCTACCCTAATCCGCCTTAATCTGCCATAATCCACCTTAACCTTCATCTACCCTCATCTATCCTAATTCTTCTTAATACACCCTAATCGACGTTAAGGCCCCCTAATCCACTTTATTCCCCCTTAAATCATCCCAATTTACCTTAATCCTCCTTAATCCACCCTGATCCACCTGTCTTAACTTTGCTAATCGTCACGTCATATTTTCTGCACTTCGCAACGCTACCTTGAAACAGATCTAAGGCTTTTGCCTTAAAGGGCCCCTAAACCACCTCAGATATTTTTTGAACATTGCAAGTCAACAGGCGCATCGAGTTCAGAATGCCGTCACGAACAACGATGCCAAATGCTGCAGCGCTACGCGCGCGGGCGCGCCACAAAAAAAAAAAAAAAAAAAAAGAAAAAAAAAAATGCCGTCCTCCTCCCCTCGCCTTTGCGGTAACCCCCGCGGTGGTCATGATGTCAGCAGGGGGAATCTGGTGATGTCAACGGCGGAAACGATGTCCATTGGTCGAACAAGAACTTACGACTTCCGGTGTTTGTCTGCTAGCAGGTACGCGCGCTCTCTGCTCGTCCTCGCCGTGTTGCTCGTTTGTGCGCGCTTAACGCATATAGGTAATTACAGCCCGCAACGCAAGTGCCAAATCGCGCGTGTTCCAACACAGTCATGCTTAGCGGTCTCATTAGCTGCGCGAACAGAGTGCGACAGTGTTGGCCTTTCCAGACGTGCGCGCAACGCACGCTTCGCATAACACGCGCCCGCACCGCAGCAACAGCGGGTAGTCGAGAAGCGCCGAGTTCAAGTCCACGTTACCGGCACGCTAACTTGCCGCACGCCGTTTGGCATTCGCGGGCCGCCGTTCGACAGCTGTTTTGCTCGCGAGCGACGAGATTTCCTTGCCGTACGTAGAGAGGATGAGACCGGGACTCATTTGTGCGGCAGCCTCACCGCCGCTGATCGCTCGACGGCGCCGATATCGTAGCTAGGCCTTTTCCGGTTCCCTTCAAAGCTAAAGCGGACGACGCTTCGAAATGAATTACCGACGCTTACAAGCCGCAATATTTTATTAGTGTTGTTATCGCTCTTCGTAATAATTATACACAAAGAAAAAAAAATACGCTGATATTAGCGGCGCCGTCGGCTACGATGCGAGCACAGCCGAGCCAGTCGTCTCCCGTCGGTAGCCGTGCACTCAGCTGCAGCCGATGTTTTCGTTGCCGGTGGCAGAGGCGCGCAGATCCGCGGTCGTCAATTGGCCCGTTGATCGTGCAGCGGGCGGGGCGCCGGCCGAACTGTCGTCTACTTTGGACACCTCTCGCGCGGCAGACTGGAAACTGTATCGTCGCCCGCATATGTGCCGCATGATTAGCGTGGACTTTAGCGTGGACGTGGCTTAACCGGAAGTAGGCAGTGTTTTGAGAAGCGCGCTGGCGATGACGTATGTCACGTGCCATTTGGAGCAGCAATCGGCGAAGAGGAGGGACCAGCCGTAGCGAAGGAAAGAGCGAAACGAGCGAGGGCCGTTTTTCGATCATCAAACGCGTGTAACTCCGCTATTACGGCACCATTTCAAAAAATTCTCGTGGCTTCGTGTTCGTTGTCGACTCGTGCACAACTGTAACACCACAACTAAATTTCGCCCTCTTGGTGGTTTAGGGGCCTTTTAAAACTTATTTAACTTGTTGGCGCCGAACGTCACATCAGTTACATCCTGTAAAGGAAGTTCATCGCCGACCCCGGAATAAAACACTTTCGTGTTAAAAATGCCGTACGTAGATGATAACCATTATAATCGTTACATCATGCTTCCTCTGAAAAGCGATGTTTGTTACAATTTATATTAGGTGTTATTCACGAGGTGGCATCCACATGGAACATCAAGGTTAGTATCCTGTGCAACAGAGTCTATTTTACCGTTGACAACGACATGATGAAGTGTTATCATGCCATGAGGCCACAACAAGAACTGCAATACACATGAAACTAAAAAAAATATTCTTATTAAAAAAACATTTATTTCGCGGGACATGGTCACTGTGCCCACCATGGAAATAAAGGGGCATGCTAGCTATATAAAGCACAATACATATTGTTAGAACTGTCACGAGTCACTGCTAAGATGCTTATTGCGTAAAACTTATTGTGTTCAATGTTTTATCGCTGCGGATTCTTGCGCGGGTTTCTTGCTTTGGCAACACGAGAGTGCCGCCTGGCCATCAGCCTCCGTTGACCGCGAAGATGAGCGCGTTTGTCGTTACCATCGCCATTGGATCGTTTCCTGCTGACGTCGCGAGGCCCATGCTGCACGACATCTGTCTCCCCTTCGTTCGCAGACTCTCCGCGCTGCGCCACCGAGAGCTTCGTTGTGGTCAGGGTCGTCGGTGTCGCGACTGTTTTCTTTAACTTGTCCTTGGGAGCGGTGGATGAAGACAGGAACACGTCGGTGGTCTCATGCGCAGCAGTCGAGTTTACCGACGCCGTGCGTCCGTCGAACGTCGACGTCCTCGCCTCAGTGGCGCTCGATGCAGCGGTCGACTGAGAAGGCGCCGCTCGGGACACCACGAGGAGGACGGGCTGCTTCTGGTGCCCCGATGAACGGCCATGCGACAAGTAGTACGCGGTCGCGAGAAGCACCAGCGTTCCAGCGCCAGTCAGGTAGAGCACGCACAGACAACGGTCAGGCTGCTTGTCGCGCCGTGGCTGGAGCCTGTTGCGCCGCCCGGTGTGCCGCCACCGCGCTGCGAAGCGGGTCGTCCATCGACGGTGGTCGTGGTCTGGTCGTTCGCTGCAATGGCCGCTCCTGTTCGAGCTCCTCCACGCGCGCTCTTCGTGGTCCCGTCTTGGGCCGCGGTGACCACCTCGGGCGCCGGAACTGCTTCGGCGGCTCGCTCACGAGTTCTTTGGGGAAGCCTCGAGAGTCTGGTCGCCTGGCCGCTGCCTGATGGCCTTTTCATGAATGGGTACGCGCTCGCGGGAGCCGTCGCTGACGAGGTCTTCTGGCGCACGGCCGGACCGTGAATTTAGCTTCTACTTCTTCTTCGTCCTTGTCTATGTAGATGTAAGTGTAGATCGTTCAGAAATACTATGATCCAGACATAGTTATTTTACAAGAATCTTGGCTGACACCTGTCAAGTCATTTTCTTTTAGTAATTTTCTTGACATCAGAGTGGACCAAATCTCCGGCCATGGCGGAGGTTTAATTACTATTCACAGGGCTGTTATACATCAAGAAATCATGAATCCGGAATGTGAACTGTTGGCTGTTGATTTAGTTCTTCCCGGATGAGCTCCTATTACCACAGTAAACGTTTACTTTTCTACGGGCGTGTGTAGAACAAGCTACTTTGATGGTCTATTGAGAAAATCGGACAGAATTGTCATTGCAGGGGACTTAAATCCACATCATATCGCGTGGGGTTATCGCTCCGACAGGATCGAGTGACGAACTTCTGTGGTTCACCATCGCCATGGCTATGATCAAAAATGTTCGCTGTTGCAATAGACAGGATGTAGCATTTGGCGCACCGAGATTCAAGGTCCGTAATTGACTTGACTCTGTTAGCTACTGGAGTTAACGTGTCATCCCGGACACCTCTACATAGTGGGGCATCTCTAGATAACGAGACCGAACCAAGCAAACCAAACAAGCGCGCAGAGGATTTTCGACATCTAAATTTCCAGTGGAACACGAGCAAATGCCTTTCACGACAATGCGAGGTGACATTATTAAGGCTCCGTTGTAGAGTTCCCCGTCTAAATTTTTATCTTCATAGATCTGGTATGTCCATAACTAATTAACATAATGCAAGACCGTAGAGGCTTGGGCTAGTCGGTACATGCTCGAGAGGGAAACAGCGCGAAAAAACACGACAAGAAGACAAGGGAGACACACACCAGCGCTGGCCGCACGCTGGTGTGTGTCTCCCTTCTTGTCTTCTTGTCGTGTTTTTTCGCGCTGTTTCCCTCTCGATCGAGCAATTAACATATGTTCTTTTTGTAATGAACCAGAAACTATGGCTCATTTCTTTCTTTCTTGCCGCCGCTTCTCCTCCCTACGCAGAATGTTCCTCGTATTTCCTACAAGTAAGCTGGGTTTAGCGCTTATTGCACCAAACATTTTGTCCTTTGGTGCATGTCAATTAGGCACAAACCATGGGTCAATCATCTCTGCTATCCACAAGTTTATTGAAGCGTCAGGAAGGCTTCACTGCTAGTGTACTGACAATGGGGCACTTCACTTTAGTTTTTTTTAACACGAAAGTGTTTTATGCCGGGGTCCACCAAGACTTCACTGACGTATTTCCGTCACGGAAATACGTCATAGAACATAATACAAAGAAAGAAACCAGAAGAAAAAGTTCCACAAACATGCAAAATTTGGAAATCGAACCCACGACCTCTCGGTCCGCGACGATAGAACGCCGAGCGTTTAACCCATTGCGCCACAAACGCATTTGCAGAGAGCTACACAGACGCGCCTTATATATCTAACACTCCTCCGTGTACCGGCGCTCTTGCTCGGGGCGGTGCCGCCGCCTACGAGCAGAAAAGAGAAGTACTGCATTATGACACTAACGCGCACCGACAGTGAACGCTTCGGTGGTCTCAGCACTACGACGCCTCGATGCCAGCATTCGAAGGGACGCTGGCATCAAGAAGCACTACCAACGCCACCTAGGTGGCGTTCACCGTACTCAGCACAGCGGAGCGTGGCCTCCGCAATTAGCTCTGAAAATGTTTCTGAAGTTGATCGCGGAGGCTGCAATTACGACGCGCTGTACGCGCTGATTTGACTCGGTGACGATTCAGTTACGTGCTTTGTCTTGCGCGTTGTATTAGTGTGTCAGTTACGTGCTTCGTCTTTCGCGTTGTGCTAGCGTGTGCAGCGTAGTGCAGCTTCCATATGCACGACGGTTGCTCATGGTCATCGACGTTGGTAGTCGTGATGGAGGAGACGTGCCACCAAGCGTCAGCGTGGGTGCATCAACGCCTAAGGGCGCTTTAGCCACAAAACACCAATAGACATTATATATCAATGTGCAATAAACATTACACTACTTCTGTGAAGACACGTTTCACTTTCGTGTTCTATACCGATTCCTATATAAGAGGGATCAACCACATTTTTTCTTTCTTTTCCTAAATTTATGAATATGCCCTCTCTAAATTTCTGTTGACCATTGCTTTGTGTTAAATGTTTGCCTTTACCCCCATTTGGTATTTTGTTAGACGCACATTTCAAACAATCTAATGTGTCCAATCCCCCATGTGGGTACGAGCCGTGTTTTGAGGCAACAACAAGAACAACAAACAAGCGCGAGCGAGAGCTGACGCGAGCAGACGATAGTACGTAACTAGCGGTCCTGCTGAGACCAGGTACGAGTGCGTATCGAGTGGTCGGGCGAATTCGCATGACACCAGTTTCCCGCGCGCACGTCACTGAAGGGGCCGCTCTCATTGGCCTCTGCCGTTCGCGGCTCGCGTCTTTCACCTCCCTCTCCGCGTTCGCTCTGTGATCTTTCGCTGTGCTCGTTCGCTCGGTTACGCCGCTGACGTCGCTCGCTGCAGGAATGGGCACCTAAAAGCTGCGCTCTAATACGATATACAGGCGACATCATCACAGTCGGCTCAGCGGAGACTGACGGTGTGTCCGCTTCGCGTCATCACTGTTTGCAGCCAAGCTGTCTGTACGTCGCTCCCGGATCTGGAAGACGAGTTCTTGAAAAAAAAATCGTGAGCCATTCCTCTCTGTGAAGGTGGATGACCAGCGAAACTGTTTAGCACGCTACACAGAGGTGACGCATAATTTTGAACACAGGTACGAACATATTTATTGTCCTGATTGGTGGTCATCGCGGCGATCTGTCCGTCACCTAAGACGGACATACCCCCTTAAGCAATGACTCATACCCCCGTAACGCGGTCTCCCCATTACGACGACAGAAAAGCGAAATTCTACGCTGCAATGATGAGTGGCAACGGAGCCAGCTGTGGAAGACGACGACGACGAAGGACGCGTGTGCAGTGGCACGAGGGCGTTCGCGCGGTGGCGCCGGGAGGGGCGCCAACACCTGTCCCCTTGGTCGCTCCTTATGACTGTAGTGTACATGTCTAAGAGTGGTCACACCCTACTCTATACATTCACAGAGAGACATCGTTTTAGACCGTTTAAACCCGAGCTCCAAAGGCGAGCGGCGATATGCGTTTGCTCTTGTGGGTTCTTTCACTCGCACTTTTAGGATGCGAAGCATCTTATGGTCGGGGCTATGTCCCCCTCCCTCCCCCCTCCGCCGTGCGGTGTCCACACCACCTATGAGCATAGCATCCTCCCCCCTCCTCTCCTTGTCCTCCTCTCCTCTCGGCTTCCTCCTCTCCTCTCCGACCTCTCTCTCTCTGCGCTGCGCATCCTCCTACCCCTCCTCACCTTGTCTCATCTCCTCTCACTCTCGGCATTCCTCCTCTCCGACGCTCCTCTCCTCTCCGGATGGCGCACGCATGACAACACCTGCTGCTGCGCGCGCGATAATGCGAAGCAGCTTAGGTAGAGTGTACTAGAACTATTGAGTGGCGCGACCGAAGCCGGCGCGCCTCGCAACCGCGTCCCCCTTTTTGGAGAAAGTAGCGGTGGCGCTGGCGTCGCCCACTCTTGAAGCAAGTTGGCGCGCTCCGGCCTGTGATGGGTGTGTGCGTGCGCGCGTGCGAGCTCTGCCGCACATTTGTGAATAAAAAAAAAGGGGGGGTGGCATTTAATCCCTGTTATACACCTGGGTGCAAGGCTGGGTACGCTCGCACGGGCCAAGGCCGTAAGGTATCGCTTTTTAAGCTCCCAGAGATGAAGGCGAGGACTTGCGTGGGAGAGAAATGGGTGCAGACTTATTAATAAGCTCGTCGGCACTGATTGCACTGTGTCCGAGCTTCACTTTTAGCCTCATTTCACCGTGAGAGACTACGGGCACATAACGGAACAGAAGTTCGAGTGCCAAGGATGAAACCAATTCTTCGACCTGACGCGGTGCCGACTATTTTGCTGAAGGTGCCTCGATATCTAACCCAATAAAACACCGACACCGCGGTCACTGACGCAACGGCGTCAGTTCGCGTCTGATAATGACGTCGAAATTTGTTGCATTGAAGAGAGAATGCTTATTTAAAGCAACCATGTGCACAGAATTATGATTTCAGACACTCTTACGGAGACCCACAAAGGAGAGCGCGCTAAAGAAAAAAAAAAAAAACGAAACAAAGCTTAGAAATCTTTAAATCTGCTTTAAAAACAGATATCGCAGCTGTGTGAACTGCATCTGTTAAAGCATCTTGAGCGGGAAAATGTTATAGATCAATGTACAGCTTAGAAAGAAATATTTACAATGTTTACGAACATTTTGGAAAATTCCTGCTAAGAAATTATGGGTGTCTTTCAGAGCAGTCTATAATACATCAATTTTGCGCACTGCTGATATCCAAGTATACAGATGATTGCAGTATAAAAATTTGTGACATTTTTGTTTACTACTTAGTTAAATTTGATGCTTGCCTTTTGTTTTAGTTTAACAATATTTGTATAAAAAGATTGACAGCTTTAATAAACATTCTGCTTCCTACACTTTGATCATTTGAAAGTTTATCTCAAAAGGCAACAAACCCCATCAAGAACGGTGCAGTGGATGCCGAGCAAATTGATATTTTTTTTCGCATGCATTTAGGTATAGGAGGTAGGTGTAAGCTTCTTGCAGTTCGAATAAGGATTCTGATTACAGAAAATATCTATACCTTTGGCAGAATTGTGACTGAATGAAAAAAAAAAATTATACTAAAACGTGTGCTCGTTTTTTTTTTTTCTCGGGTGAATATACGTTTCACTGTCTAACAAATGTTATCGCTCCGTGTAGGATGCATGTATCGGAAATTTCTCGAATGTTATCGATGGTTGTATCGGCTGTCTATTTAATTGTCACCGAACCTTGCGTAATCTGATTGCATGTATGCGCGACGCGAATTGTGTATTATTTTCTGGAAGACGCGCTGGCACCAGCGATTACTCTGGAACCTTCGATGACTCATACGTAGAGAAAGAGTCAAGTATAAAAGCCGACGCGCTCGACCCGCTGATCAGATTTTCAACTGTGTTCGCCGCTATCGTTGTACTTTGAGTGTAGCTGGTTTTCCTGGGCACAGGTTCTAGCACTGAAGAGTTAGTTTTGCCATTCACGGTTTCGCTGCTGTATTCTCGACCGTAACTACCACTTGACAATATAGTTATTGCAGTACTGCTCACACACTCCGCTGTGCTCATTAGAATGCGTCTTGTACAGGAAAATTTATAACTAAGCAGGCAATAAAATGAATGACGGGCATTGATCGCTACAATAGCGACGTTTGATCCAATTTCCAAGCAGCAGGTTAATAATACGTTTTCTATAATAAGGTTATTGTCGCGCTTCACCAATCATCTTACAATCATTTTGCGCGTCCTAAAAAAAAAAAAAACCCTCTCCGATCATGCCAGGTGCTCGCCCGGCGAAGATTAATTGTAGCCGGGACTGTAATGTTGTTCAGTTGCGATGAAACATTAATTTCTACGTTCCTTTTGTGGAAACTCTCCGTTTCTGCAAACGCACCGGCAAGCTCCCGCCTGCGAGGCCGGACGAGGATTCAAGAGTGGTCGACTACAGCGCTGCCGCTACTTTTCCGCACGAAAAGGCCCTCTCCACGGCCGCCGGTCGCGCCACTCAAAATATTCTAGTACACTCTAGCTTAGGTTAGAGGCGCGACGGTAGGCGCCCAGAGGCCCGGCAACAGTCACCAACGCCGCGCGCGTTCGGTGCGAACGCGGAAAAACGCCGACGGCGTCGACAACAGTTCTGCGCGTTGCTGGTGCTGCTGCATGTCCAAGTTTATACAGCTGATAAAACTACCTTGAGTCGACCCCATGGCTGCTTCGCATACTACTCAGGGTTCCCTTACGGGAAGATGGTGTAATTTTTTAGGGGAGAGTTTTAGGGGAGATTTCTCCCGCGCGGACGCCATAAAATCCCGGATCCTAGTTATAGACAGCTTCGCTGTAAAGAATTAGAGATCAGTGTAGTTCTACGTTGTGTCTCAGCGTGTAAAAAGACAACGGAGCCAGCCGTAAGCTACGCTTAGCTGAAACTGTCAATATCGGTGAGGCCAACACTATCGTTTATGCCGTGCACTGACGTAGAACAACCATGCTTACGCGCTTAGGCCTCATTTGAAGTGCGCAGAGACGCGGTTATATTTTTTTTCTGCATTTATGTGGAGGGCGCTTCGGCCTAGCTATTGCGAATAGGTGATTGGGAAAAGGGTAGATTTGCAGTGGTGCCAATCTCCTCCTCAAGCCTAGATCACGTTCATTCATCTATTCATTCATTCGCACAAGCTGCTCGGACCGATCCTGCGCTCTGGGTACGTGCCACGGTTGCTGATGTCATCCTCATCGTCATCATCAGCGGCCAACCAGCACTGCACGTTCACCATGGAAGACAATGCCACCAAGGACGAGGCACAGTCTTCGCAGACCACAAAGGAAGGCCTGTCATGTCATTTCGAAGAAAACGTGCGCGGCATTCAGAGCCAGTGCGCACAGAGTGGAATGCAAAGCCGTGGAGGTCACGCTAAGCGAGGCACACGCGAAATCCGGAGGGAGCGGTCAATGTCTCTGCAGCCGGTGGCCCTAAGCAAGACGATGCCAGCGATGTCGTTGGCGCCCCACCGAAATCAGTGCCGTCCCTGTCCTGGCACCAGCGAGGTTACCGAGTCACCAGGCGTCATCGCATCGCCGACAGATGCTGCGGGAACGGCCGCGACTGCGGAACCTTCATAAGAGAAGTCAGTATGTCATAAACGTAGGAAAACTTCAATTCAGTCTAGTGCTTTCGTTAATGCGAGATTGCGGCGACATTTCATACCGTCATTTACTCTGCGGGGCGCTGAAGCTCACGGCTGTCGGAGTTTTGTTATGCCTGAAAAAATGTCACATCGTTAAATGCTTTCGAAAAAGAATAATAGCAAAGCTGCTTTGTCGTGGTTACATCCAAATGCCGGATAGCAAATTCAGCATTCCTGTTAACATTTCAACGGTTAAAATGCAGCCACAGCATTTGTTATGAACGAAATGAAGTTTGTTTATGTAGGATGTGGTGCCTGAGAAGCTATGGCTTTGTTTTTCTAGGTGCACGCTTCAGTGCCAACCGCAATGGCTCCATTCAATTGTACTAGCGTGACGCGAGAACACACGTTTACTGTGATTTCGGTCCTTGCTAAAGAATTCTAGGTGGCGTGAATAATGCATATACACACTACAGCTTCCTTCGCTCCCTGGCTGTAGGTGAAGTACTCAGAACGCCTTATTTTTATCTGAGAACGACAACAGAATCTACCATACGCTTCGGCGGCGCGAACGATGTACAATGCTGGCATTTTATCGCCACTCCGAAACATACGAGTGCTCTTTATCGGCACGTTACCGATGTTAGACTCAGCTGTTGCATTTGTGAGTCAGTCGATTTATAGCGAGTGTTAATTTTCTTTCGACTCGGAACGGGGTTATCAACGTATGGTCACCATAAAACAGCTATCGCTCTTGTTACTGTTCCAGCACAGAGCAAAAACGAATGATTATTCAAGTTCAGATAGAGAACTGCGAGGGGGGAAGTTGTTACCTCTGTAGGTGTTCGTCGCACTCACTCACTCACTCACTCACTCACTCACTCACTCACTCACTCACTCACTCACTCACTCACTCACTCACTCACTCACTCACTCACTCACTCACTCACTCACTCACTCACTCACTCACTCACTCACTCACTCACTCACTCACTCACTCACTCACTCACTCACTCACTCACTCACTCACTCACTCACTCACTCACTCACTCACTAGTGAGTGAGTGAGGCCTAGTGGTAGAACGCCCGCCTCGGCTGCGGGAGGCTGTGGGTTCGATTCTCACCGCCGCCGGGCACCCACTGGTTCAAAAGGGTACAAGCGTACCCCGGCCTGTCGTCCGGCTTCCTTCAGGGGTGATACGCTTGGGAAAGGAGCCTGCGCCCTGAATTATCGTCGAAACCAACGTGAGCACGAAAATCAAGTGGTGTCTGGGCCGCTCCCATGGCGGTCATTTCCCATGTGGCGCCCCAAGCACCTATTGAGGTGGGGGCACCTTCGGGTTGAGGTCAAACACCCCTTTCCAAGCGTTGAGGTCCCATAATGGCCGAGCACCAGGCCGGGAGCGCGCTTGTACCTATTTTACGGTAGGTACCCGGCGGCAGCACTTGCCTCCCACAGCCGCGGCGGATGCTCGTCTACAAGGCCGTCTGTGGTTGGACAAGAAGCACCCAGAGACAACAGCTGAAATCTCTATTGGGCCCTCTTTCGAGATGTGGACCCCTACGACAGCCGAGCACCAGGCCAGGGGATATTTCTACCCATTAGAAAAACCGGTGGGTTCCCGGTGGCACCGGAATTTGAACTCGGTACCTCCGCATATGAGGCGGATGCTCTACCGCTAGGCCATCGCTGCGGCACTCACTCACTCACTCACTCACTCACTCACTCACTCACTCACTCACTCACTCACTCACTCACTCACTCACTCACTCAGTGAGTGAGTGAGGCCTAGTGGTAGAACGCCCGCCTCGGCTGCGGGAGGCTGTGGGTTCGATTCTCACCGCCGCCGGGCACCCACTGGTTCAAAAGGGTACAAGCGTACCCCGGCCTGGCGTCCGGCTTCCTTCAGGGGTGATACGCTTGGGAAAGGAGCCTGCGCCCTGAATTCCCGTCGAAACCAACGTGAGCACGGAAATCAAGTGGTGTCTGGGCCGCTCCCATGGCGGTCATTTCCCATGTGGCGCCCCAAGCACCTATTGAGGTGGGGGCACCTTCGGGTTGAGGTCAAACACCCCTTTCCAAGCGTTGAGGTCCCATAATGGCCGAGCACCAGGCCGGGAGCGCGCTTGTACCTATTTTACCGGTAGGTACCCGGCGGCAGCACTTGCCTCCCACAGCCGCGGCGGATGCTCGTCTACAAGGCCGTCTGTGGTGTGGACAAGAGGCACCCAGAGACACAGCTGAAATCTCTATTGGGCCCTCTTTCGAGATGTGGACCCCTACGACAGCCGAGCACCAGGCCAGGGGATAATCTCTACCATTAGAAAAACCGGTGGTTTCCCGGCGGCACCGGAATTTGAGCTCGGTACCTCCCGCATATGAGGCCGGATGCTCTAAACCGCTAGGCCATCGCTGCGGCACTCACCAATCCTTCAGTCACTCACTCCACTCACTCACTCACTCACTCACTCCACTCACTCACTCACTCACACTCACTCACTCCTCACTCACTCACACTCACTCACTCACTCACTCACTCACTCACTCTCACGTCACCAGTCACTCACTCACTCACTCACTCACATCACTCCTCACTCACTAGCACTCACTCACTCACTCACTCCACTCACTCACTCACTCACTCACTCACTCACTCACATCACTCACTCACTCACTCACTCACTCACTCACTCACAATCACTCACTACTCACTCACTCACTCACTCACTCACTCACTCACTCACTCACTCACTCACTCACTCACTCACTCACTCACTCACGCCTCACTCACTCACTCACTACGTCACTCGTCACTCATTTTTGTTCAATCAGTACAAGCGCGACAACACGGTGTATCATCGAGCGCCTTATGGAATATGCGCGGTCTCTCGATACAGGACGTGGGAGCAATCGAGCCATTCATGTAGCCTCGTGCGGTGTACCCCATATTTCGTGGATGTGCCAAGTCTCCAGGGGACACAAGGACCAGAGAACCGCGAAATCGTTGATGCTTACGCGATTCATAGGAGGGGCTCTACTTGCGTCAGCGCGCCATCGCTCAATCTAATTGACAAAAAGGTAAATTATCTAGACAGCTCAGTGTCTGACCGGGTGACTTAGCTGTGTGGTCTGGCTCTTACGTTGTGTCTTCGGGGTCGCACTATACTGATATCTGTTTTCCCATCTACACCCAGTATATATCTTCTTCGAAGTAAGGTTGTTTTAGCCTTCGCTCATATGTTACCCCAAATCACTCACTCGTGATTAAGCGACCCTGTCATAAGGTACCTTCAACCTGACTTGTCAAGTGTGGGCCGGAGTAATGTATAGTGACCCTATTCCACTTATCATGCTTTGTTTGTAGTCCAAGCAGGCTACACACGCTATCACAGTGATAAGGGGGCCCCGAGCGGTCGATGATACGAAAAGAATAGAGTCTAGCGAAATGAATGCTTTTATCGTACGGGCTCTTGTTCTGGCTCGCGCAGGCCGTTGTACGCGAACGTTCCGAGAAGGACGAGGAAAAGCCGCACTATAACAAGCCGGCGTGCCGATCCACGGCGACCACCTGCCTGCTGGGCGTTCTCTACGTCGTGGCAGTGGTGGCAGTGGCGGAAGAGTTCTGGCGGCGAAAAGACACGTCGAAAATGCAGGGGCTGGTGAACGCCAACAGCTCTGATACTCCGTGGGCCACTGAGAAAGAAATGACCATTGCTTCTGATTCTGCTGCTGCCTGCAGTGGTTCCACGTGTTCCAGGGTAGCGGCTCTGCTGCAAGCTGCGGTCGACCAGCACGCGTCTCCTTGCACTAGCTTTTACAGGTGCTCGAAAATTACATTGCATTTTGTGTTGGAGATAGCTGTAAAATATGATACCCTCCTAATGTTATAGAAGTCGCCGCAAACAACAGAAAGGAGGTCCTGATAGTATAGACTGGAAAAGCAGGCTAATATATATGGGGTAATCATTTTTAGGTATTCCGAAATTAAAAAAATAATTACCTGTGGAATAATTTTTGTCCCATGAGCAGGGTTATTCGAAGAGACGGACATTACTAGCGCGAGAAATCAGAACCCCTATTCAACTATTTAACAAGGAAATCACTAATTAACTTCCTAATTAATGGTTTTACGGTTCATATTGCACTTTACGAATTGTAGCTGGTGAATAGGCAAGACGTATTCACTTGAAGTGAATTCCGAGATTAACAGCAGTTTCCCGATATTATTTCTCAAAGTGTGGTACGAAATACGTGTGCGTTCCAGTTACTTTAGCGCTTCAATGCATAAAAGAGCCTTTTGTTAAACAAAAGTACGTGGAACATAAGTGCATTTTAACGGCGAGTTTGATGGCGCATATCTCCAAACTGGTGCAATTCTGGAAATTCATTCCAAGGGGACGCGCCTTGCGAACTCACCGGCTACAATTCGCAAATTGCAATATGTGCCGTAAGGTAAATAATCAAAGAAGGTAATTAGTTAATTCGAAAATTAGCTGAATACGTCTTTTCAAAATTTTCGCCTCTCTGAATGATCCAGCTAAAGGACTAGAATTATATTATCTGCAACAGGCTATTTATAAAAATTTCGAAAAACTTAAAATTGATTAAACCGGTATAAACGTTGAATGTAATTGCCCAAGCACAGAGAAATACGGAGAAATAAATATATTCAAGCGACCGCAGACGGCTTGCAAAGCATGAAATTTGCGTAAGAATTAAATTTCCTCGCGACTGTGCTACTCAACGCGGAATTTATGGGAGTGACGCAATGGCAGTGTGTTGTATAGGCTGCACATTTTAATTTGAGGGCGGTCGCATTGAATGCAACAAAATTTTCTCTTGTTCTCTGACGTTGTGTTTGCTGTTGCGGATACCTTACACGGTGTTGGGTTTAGCGTTGGCTGTCGGTTCCATTTCACCGCAGTCAACCACCAGTTGTTGCGACTCGTGTCCGAGCGGTCATTACGAGTTTACTTAGGTGGTGAGGTACCATGGTGCCCGGTGATCAAGAGGTCCGGGCGACGTCCAAGAGGAGCGAAAAGGGTTTATTTACAGCATTTACATTTTGAGAGATTCAATGTGCGAGCACGAAGGAGCACGCTCACAGCACTGAAGGCCCGCTTTTTTAGCCCCTTCCTTTTCCCCCTTTCTCTCGTAAGGGAATTCACTGTAGTTGTTCTCGTCCAATCACAATCGCAGAAGCGTTCGCAAAGTCCCGCCCCTGACGTTGCGCCGTTCCGCCGGATTACGCCTCCAAGGTTGCGCAACCGGCCCCACATACGGGCAACCGCTTGGCGACTTGGGAACCTTAACTTTGATCCGTTCTCACGAAAAGTCTTGCCGTTGGCCTCTTGCAAGAATGATGGGGCTTTTTATGAAGATCAGCTTGACAGAGAGATGGGCGGGCCTTCACGCTAAATAGCGTTTCCACGAAGGGCGGCTTTGTCGTCGTCTTAAGTCAGCTCTTTTGTTTGACTGTCACAGTCCACACCGTGACCTGTCGTTGTCGGACTTCGCTAAAAAGAGCCACGTGACCAAGAGGGAGAAGAGGGAGAAGAGGAAAAGCAGACCTCAACAGGGGAAAGGGGTTGGAGTGATCACGTTCGCCCTGTGAGAATGCTGTGAGAGGGTGCAGATGAAAAGAAGAACGGGGAGGGGGTCGACGTGAGTCGCACCGCCCACAACTCGCGTTGGAGGGGAGAGCGTGAGGCGCGCCAAGCAATGGCGGTGTAGGAAAAAAGTACGTCAATGGAGGAGTGGGTTGTGAGAGGAGTTTGAGTTAGTGTTGGTTGTATATACGGAGCTTTGGTCAAGGACTCTTGTCTGGGAACGTCGTAGAAAAAAAAAGCATGCGAAACGCACTAGGAACGTCGTCACCCGTGGACGTCGACGCGTCCCATCCCCCGCAAGTAGCGCCGTTCGGGCCAGCCAAGAGGCCACGAATGCGCAGCTTCGCTGTTCGACCGTCTTCACGCAGTAGAAGGGGCGGTGATCTTTTTATTTGTCGATTTGATTCTGTTCACGCAGCTCACCTTTGTACGTTCTTTTATTATTACCCTCAAGCTGTGAATTACCCTCAGCCCGTGGTGCTGCATGTAAAACAAGGTCCACACACACCACACCCACACACACACACACACACACACACACACACACCACACACACACACACACACACACACACACACACACACACACACACACACACACACACAACACCACACAACCACACACACACACACACACACACCACACACACACACACACACACACACAACACAACCACACACACCCACACACACACACACACACACACACACCACACACACACACACACACCACACACACAACACACACCCACACACACACACACACACACACACACAAACACACACACACACACACACACACACACACACACACCACACACACACACACACACACACACACACACACCACACACCACAACACACACACACACACACACACACACACACACACACACACACACACACACACACACACACACACACACACCACACACACCACACACACACACACACACACACACACAACACACACACAACCCACACACACAAACACACACACACGCACGCCACGCACGCAGCCTGCACGCAGACGCACGCCGCACGCACGCACGCACGCAGCACGCACGCGTGTATAGGACGATATGCGCGTATTCAATGGCGCTTTTAAGCGCGTAATCACGATTTCGTTTATGATAGTGCGAAAAATCACGTATGCCATGCACGTGATGGTAACCAATGCGAACGTTGGCAGGTGATTTCCGCGGCAGGTTTTACTTGGTTGCCGTGTTATCTTGCAACTTACGCAAGAGCGCCAATTCTATAATACGCGATCATATTCTTGCAGAGCCCGTTTTAGGGAGGTACTTTACGGTAACGCGCACAAGTGGCTTAGAAATCTTCGTCGTTGCCGCACGTATACCTTAAAATATTATTTCATAAAAACACTATTTCTTGCTTCGCGTTCCTAATGACGAACTCCTTTATTACGAAACACCGGTGAGTCGAGTTTCCCAGCTCACCATCTAAATAAATATCCAGGTATTCCTGCGGAACCTGGCTGGACACGAACTCCCGGCCCCTGGGAGAAGTCTTCCGAGAGGCTTTCATCGCCCAAGTCGCCGAGCGAGCGCTGAAGACACGGGTGCCGACCGAGGGTCAGAACCTTAGGCAGAAGGCGGCTCGCTTCTTCGGCGCTTGTTATATCACCGTGACGTCAAGCCTGGGTCACTTGGCCACAGTGAAGCGGCTGCTCGCAGAAGGCGGCGTCGCTTGGCCCAGACGCAACGGGTCTCTTCTAATCCCTTGGACGCCATGCTTTACATGTCGATGGCGGTCAGATTGCCCGTGTTGCTGGAGTTCGCGTTGGCGAATGCAAGTGACAAGGCGACCATCAGTGTCCAACCGACGAAGAAGCTCCTGGAGGCAATCGCGGCTCGCCGTCGACGCATGAATCGCAGCCAAGCCGTGCGTTACTTTAATGCTGTTTACAAAGGTTTCTCTAGCGAGAACCGTTCAGACTCGGCCGATAAGTATCGCTATATATACGCGCGAGAAGTGTTTGTTTTTGAGCTTTTAAGCTGGCGCTTTCCAGCAGTAACCGGAAGAATAGTACTTCAATATCAACGAACGCAGCAATGATTCATCGTCGGACACCGTCGTTGTCAGCCGAGGATTGGAGCGCCGTTCTTCGCAAGTACTGGAATATCTCCGACGATTCGAAGCTAGATGTCGTGGTGAAAAATCCTCGATATTTCGACGCCGTCTTCTCTCGACACAAGGCCGTCGGTAGAGGAAAATTCATGGAACTGTACAGCTGGTTTTGCGTCCAGGCTCTCGTGCTGTTCACCAACAAGCGAATCGTATCACTTTACTACGCATCTCGCGACCCCCGGTCTGCGCACCGACACTATTGCCTCGCTGAAACAAGGCGCTTCTTTCCAGGCATGCTCGAAGCCAATCTCTTGGAGGAAATTACGGGTGGTAAGTACGGAAAGGACGAGGTACGAAAAGTTACGAGAGGCATCGTTCGCGCTATGGGCAGCGCCAAGTCGGGACGTCCGTTCAACTACGGCAGCTGTTCCGACGCCATCCGCGCATTGCGCGAGTCGACGTTACATGAATTCATGCTCGTAAACCCGGTAGGCTTCGACGCTCTACCGGATATGACCGAAAACCCAGGTAATCAATTGGTCGCGCATGAAGAGCGCCGTTCCTTATCTGTCTTCGAACGGGAAAGGAACTGCTGCGTCATTCGCACGCAAGCGCGCTCTCCTTTCCGGCGCAGTGTTCGACGACCTCGACCCGTCGTTTTACTCGGCCGGTCTTCCAGCGGGCGCAAAGTACGGCGGACTCGGACTGCGAGTTGCGACCGGCCTCGTCGACGGGTTCCTCAGAAGAAGGACCGGTTGCCGGCGACTTCTCGAGAAGACGTCGAGGCGCTTGAAAGTGTGCGCTCAGCGGCACGTCACGGCGCCATCGGTGTCGAACGTCACGACCCAATCAATCATGATGGTCTCGTCGGTGCTGTGGTCGGCGTACAAGGGCGATGAGGAAGCGGCTACTGGGGCGAGGTTCGTTCATTTGACGGACGATGCGCTCTTCTTCGTCGTGCAGTGCCTGCCTTTCTGCGGCAAGCCCCGAGGAGAGGTCGACTGCGAGTGGCCGCTCGCGCACAGCGCCGAATTCTCTCGTGTGTTTGGCTGCTCCTCCGGCGACCGAATGAATCCCGCGGGCAAGTGCGCACTGTGGCCTCGACGGTAAGGGCTCGGTCGCATCTTGTACCGGAAGAAAGCGCGTGATGGTTGCGTGCATCAGAAAGACCCGGGACATCGATTATATTTGCTGCATTTGCCCCCCCCCCCCCCCCCTCCCTTCTCTATGATTGAGCAGTGACTGAAGCTGACCTGAGAGAGAGAAAAAAAAGAAAGGTTCATACTTGCGAACGTATTGGCAAATGATCGAGTTGTAAGCGACGTAGTTGACTGTCATATAGTGCGCTTTATATCAGTAAAATATGTCCAGGCAAACGAAAGCCGCCCTTGACGGCCTTTTTTTCCCCCGCGGAACTCTCTTGATGGTGCTGACGCTATCTCTCTTTCATACTTAGTAACAACTTAAGTAAACGGAAGGAAGGGCTGCATAGACAACCTAGAAATTCCTTGCGTATTGTTGCTCGAATTCGATAATACTTGAGAGATGGCGCTGGTGTATGGCATTGATTGCTCACGTCATTACAGGTATTCCATAAAACCATGGTTATGGGATTACCGGCAGTACGGCAGTATACTTTTGCCATTATTTCAGACCCCATTGTTTATTGTTACTTTGTTCAGCTCTTGATCTCAGTAGGGCACGTGTTTACACAACCGGGATGTTGCATATATTGTTCCCCAAAATTGTGTACACGATCTGTAATTTCCATATGCCTAATACAGACGTTTATTATTATTTCTGGTGCTGTTGTATACGCCTACCTGCTTTTATAGTTTCTGTGGTGCAGCCAGAAAGGACAAATTTGGATAACATTTGGTTATTAGCGGTGCCATAAAGCTCCACCTTGTTCTCTTCACTGCTTCCGCTTACCAAGTTTCTGTGCGAGTGGATGCGTGTGCGTTTTTTTTTAATTCTTGATGATGATGATCTTTATGTAGCACATATTGAGCAACAGAAAGCTGTATTGGGAGTATTAAATGCTTAAGTATTTCTATGGTTACCCAACGAGAAATTCGTCCGTGCGTCCGTCCTTCGCGTAAGACGATCCCTTTCAAGATTGAGCCAGCAGCAATGCTTTTGCCAGCTTGTGGAAGAAGACGACGGCGAACGCGCGAGCCTGTAGCACAAGCGCGTCTCTTTGACCACGTGACGTGTGCAATCAGGCACGCACTAGGCAAACCTTTAGTAAGCCAGAACTGTGGAGCAGCCGGGGCTTCGAATCGGAACGTCATCAGCGCACCTGGGGCCGCCACCTGCAGTAGTTTGCTTGCCTCATCAGTTCACGTTGCGCCGCCTTCCGCGCAGTTCGTGTCGCCTCAGCGCTATCGCATTTCCCGTAATGGCGCCAAGACGACCGCAGCCGCTGAGCAGTGCTAGGATTAACAGCAGCTGTTGAGTGTGAGCACTCAACACCACGTCGTTAATACGAAATGCTTAGGCATCATCCAGAAAGCTCGCTGAGGAGATTCTACGTAAATGTATGTTTCGCTTTAGTGAAATTCGCTATGACGAAACGGATGATTTCTGGGCATCTTGAGAGATCACACTGCAGGAGATTGCTTTCTTTTTAATGTTGCTCTACAATTTTCTCATTGTCGCTTTTAATCTAACTATGATATTTGAGAAGTTGATTAATTCAGACTAATTATATAATCAGGCGGAATGCAAAAATAGTCTGATTATCTCCAAGCGACGGCAAACAACATTACCTTGGTCCTGTCCAGCTACGTGGCATTTGCTTATTTTTAAATCTTGGTGCATGATATAGTTGGGACACCCTGTACATTAAGCCTCTTGCTCGTCTAAGCTCCCGACCTATCATTCAGCGCGTACGTTTTTTCAGTACTCGTTGACACTGTTGGAATACGCAAATTACGTACATGGTGTGTGAGCTATGCGGTGTGAATGAAGTACGAGGGGAGTGCGCGTTAATTAAAAAAAGAAAACTTAATTAAATGCAGCTGTTTTACACGCCGAAACCCTGATATTATTATGAGGTACGCTGTAGTGGGGCATTCTGGATTAATTTCGACCACCTGGGGTTCTTTAACGTGCACGCGCTATGGACGGTACACGGGGATTTTTGCATTTTGCCAGGCCAGGATTTGATCCATCGCCCTCGGGTGGCAGTGCACGTTCAAAAGACTATTTCGCTAGGCTAGGAGTCTAGTACAGCGTACCACCAACATGCCGAGCAGTTCAACAAACAGGGCGCAAATGCAAGAAAACATACCCCCCCCCCCCCTTTTTTTTTTTTTGGTGCTCTACTACATATACAGTGGAACCTCGTTGATAGTATCTCCACGGGAATCGGAAAATAAAACGTATAATCAGAAATTCGTATTATCCAAATCAAACTGGAAAACGCATCTAAATATGCTTACTCGGTGACAAACTCAATAGCAAAAGTTCGTGTGGCGTCGAGTGATACTGCTCCGCCTAACACGTTATGCAGAGCAGCATTACTCGACGTCACACGAACCAGTCAATGCACTTATAGCAACGTTGAAATAGCTCATAAATTTGCTGTCAACTTTCTTCTTTGCAATGTCTGTAAAAAGCTCTGCAAGTAAAGGAAAAAGAAAAAAAAAAAGGAAGCCGCTGTTTATTCGCTCAACTGAACAGTGGCGCCCAGCCATGTCGGTGTGGGCCGCACTGCCGCAGCAACGTTTTACTGCCGGTGGCGGGCCGCGTGCGTTTGTCCTCCAGTGTGGCTGGGCCTTAACACGTTGTTTTTGGGTCGTTGGAATGTTATTTAAGCTAGTACACTGGTATGTAAAGCTACGAGTTTTAGAAATACTAGCAAACGTCCGCTCCTGCAGTCGTATTATACAAATTGAGGTGAAAATTCGACCGCGGTAACCGTTTGAAAATACAATGCTAGTATAGAACGTTGGCCGGGAAAAGGAAAAGAATGTATATACAGGGTGTCCCAGCTATCACGCAGCACGATTTAAAAAAATGAGGAACAGCGTTACATGAAGCAAACCTAGTGCGTATTGTTTCCACTGCAGTGGAGTAGCCGCCAGTATTTTTTTCGTTCTGAGATTTAATTAATTAATTGTAATTAATTATCTAACTCGAGAAGTACTGTCCTAATTATCAATGTGTCAGTGAAAAAGTTGTAGAGCAACACGAAAAACTCCCGATACAATTTTCCGTTGCTTAATACGTGCTACATAAAAGTGTTTTTCCGAGCATGAAAGAAGCCCGCGAATACACGCAAAGTGCCTCGAGCGGCCAGTCGTGTGGCAATTATATATATATGCGGCAATTCATTATATATATATATATATATATATATATATATATATATATATAATGAACGAGAAGAATGGGAACCGAGGGGCCCGATTATTATTAATCATATCATAAGAAGCCAACAAGCAAAGACATCAAGGACAACATGACAACAAAGGGGAAATTAGTTGTACTTACTAATTGAAGTAAAGAAATGATAAACTAATGGACATGAAAATGGATGAAAAAATAAATGTCCGCAGGTGAGGAACCATCCCACGTCTTCACATTACGCGTACGATGCTCTTACCATTGAGCTACCATGTTTGTTGGCTTCTTATGATATGATTAATATATATATATATATATATATATATATATATACTGCGGAACGAAGGAGCAAACACACGAAAAAGGCATGTCTACTTGCTGTAAGTATACATGCCTCTTTCGTATGTGTGCTCTTTCTTAACTACGTGCATACCGGACCTAAAGAACATTGTTTTAAGGACAGCATATATGGGAAATTATTTGTAGTTCACGATTAAATTAAAGAAATGGTAAATAAGCGGCAATGAAAGTGGAGGAAGATACAACGGGCGGCAGGTAATATATATATATATATATATATATATATATACATATATATATATATATATATATATATATATATATATATATATATATATATGTTGTGAGCAGAAAGCATGCCTTGCATATTTCAGTCGTTTCTCTTCATTTGTGAGTGTTACGTCGCGCTGCCCAGGCAAAGCTATTCCCTGGCAAAAAAAAAAAAAAACATTACATAGCTGTTGACTAATTAAGATGGTCAAGCACGCTTACTCTGCACCAATATATCATTCCATCTGTCACTGTGGTGTGTTGTTTGCGTGGCTCATCAAGAGTGTAGAGCCTGGCTGTCCTGGCTAACTTCTGTCTCCATCAAGATTCTCTATAATTGCTTACATCTTGAAAATAGCTTTATAGGCGTAGCAATATGAATCAAGTAATAAAAAAGACATTTCTAACATCGATTTTCTAACATCGAGCAGCTTTTCTTTATTGGTTTGTTTAAAACATGAAAATATGAAGTATTAGATTCAATACTGAAAGTTTTTCTTTTCTCGAATATTTATGTTTGGTTCGACTGAGAAATTTCTTAATCCTTCTGCCGGCGGGATTCTGCCGGCCGGATTCGATCACAGCACCGCCAGCACAGGAGCCCGCTAGGAGCGCAGTAGAACATCCTCAAGAATTTCCCGCGTGCAAGCCAGCGCATGGACACGCATGGCGCGTTTTCCAAACCTCACGCACCACCGAACGTGCGCCGCGTGCAACGCCACTGACGGCACCCTTCATCACACCATCCTTGTCGGACGTTTCGTAGCCGACAGGGCACTGTTCTATCCAGCAGGAGTCATGTCGTAGCCGCGCGAGACCCCTTCGAACACCGTCCGAGGAGTCGAAACACAACGCTGTACCGTGCTCAGCGATTCAAGCGCAATGCTCGGAGTGCATGGCAGACGGTGCTTTTAGAGCGAAAGCTCTACTACGCCATGTCTCGCAAGTTCATTCATCGCGTCGCAACGACCTTGGGCCGCCGGAGCGCGAGCCGCCGGAGGGCAGGTGTGACGTCACTCCACGTGATCCGCTGCGGAGAGGGCCGCAGAGGCGCTCGCTCGGGGCCTCGCCGCTGCGGTACCACGTGACTAGTCGAGGATATGTGCTTTGCCGGCGCTTGATCGCTCAGTCTCGCCATGAATAGCGCGCCGGCTGGGCCACTTGTGCGTGCGCTTCAGCGCAAGTGACAGGCTGAATCCAATCATCCAGTAGATATAGCTAGATGGCAGGCTGCGAAATCTCAAGCAAAGGCAAAGTTGGCTGCTGAAACGTCGGAGCAAAGAGGGCCAGATTAGCACGTTATAGAGAAGCTTGCCAAGCGCGAAAGCGCGCATTAGTGAAACACTGCGTGCATAGTCTTTGCAAAACCAAGCCAAAGACCTATCGCTCGTGATAACTTGGTTTAGATAACTAGGTTACCTCAGACAATTTTTTTCCGCTACCCGTGAGCGCTGGTTCATCGCTGGGGCACCAGATAAAGTCACATTGGGTCGCAAACGCCGTCGCTTTCACTGCATATAACATATTGCATCAGATCAGGGTCCTCGGCCCCCGGTGGCTGCTGGGGACCCTGAGCCATTTACTGCGTCAATACGACCAAAAATGAGCGAGGACGTACATTCTTATCCGTGACATCAATGCATTGACCTATGCAGGCGTTGACGTTAGCGTGGTACAGATTGGCTCTAAAGCGGTAAATAAAAAGTTGATCAGTGATAATAGTTGTTTAGCTATATGATCATTATTATCAGCAATGTGATTGTCTCCGCTTATCCGCACAACATTGCTGCGGAGGCTGAGTTTCACTCTCTACAATTCGAGATTTTGGAAGAGTCTTACAAATAAATAAATAAATAAAAAGAAACGCCCGGTATATAGGTTTTGTTCTCTTGTGAGAAACTTAAAATAATGTTCGAAGCAACTTTCACTTTGCGGCACCTTCTAAAGAGTAGTCTTGGCGCTTCCACAAATTCACCGCTTGAGAGATGAGTCGGCTACTTGCTCGGTTCTGGGAGCGTCACCAAGCGTGATTCTTTTAGGGGCGTCGTTACCTGAGCGTCGCCCTGCTCGAAGCATCGGACGACACTTTCTCTTTCCCAATATTGTTCGTGTCGATAACTGCGTCACGGGAGCTGATGCCGCTCGTCGCCTGTTCCTTGCTAGCTGAGCTGATAGTGTAGACCGAGCCTATGTGGTCAGCCGAGCTGGTGGCGTTGACCGAGCTGGTGGTATAGCTGGGACTGGTAATCTTAGCCCGATTGGAGCCAGCCTGGCTGGCGGACTCTGTCTTGCGTAGCGACTCGCCGGTGGAACGATTATTCTCTCTTCCAGACGAATTCGCCCCGACAGACGAAGGCGCATGGGTCTCCTGAAAGAGCGGCCGGAAAAAAAAAAAGAGTAAAGAGACATTTTTCTTGAACTGCTCCGTACGTATGCGATCACTCAACGCATCAATCATGGCGGCTAGTCAGCAAACTCGCGGTTATTTGAGCTGGTAGCCGAGCATCGTACCGACAGGTATTTGACTTTTTATTGCGATAGCAATTATATGGACACTCAAAAGCAGATTTCTGCCGTCGCCGTCGCCGTCGCCGTGAGGTTCCGTATGACGTCAATGGAGATGAAATCGTCGCCGCGCGCCGAACGCTGTATGTGCGAGTGAAAGGGCGCGAGGGGCGCGCGCTTTCACGGGGAGTGAACGCACGGCGGAGAACAAACGCGCGTTCTGCGCCGTGCTCGCTTAAGGGCTGCAGAAGTAAGCGTCTCTTTCCTCCTTTACAATCACCATATATGTAGAGCAAACGCGCCTTCTTCCGACGCGCAAGAGGCCGTGGGGGAGGGGGAGGGGGGGAGGGGGAGGGAAGGGAGGCGACGTTTAGCTGCGGCACCAAGTGCCAATTTATATCAGAGGCTCCGGCAACAGTCACCAACGCCGCACGCATTTTGAGCGAACGCGGGCAAAACGCCGACGGCGTCGACAATAGTTCTGCGTGTTGCCGGTGCTGCTGCATGTCCAAGTTTATACAGCTGATAAAGCTAATATCATTACTCCGTATAGCTCTCTACAAATTTGCTGTCGCAATTGATGCTTCGCTTTTATTGCGATAGCAATTATATGGACACTCAAAAGCAGATTTCTGCCGTCGGCGTCGCCGTCGCCGTGAGGTTCCGTATGACATCAATCGAGATGAAATCGTCGCCGCGCGCCGCCGAACGCTGTATGTGCGAGTGAAAGGGCGCGAGGGACGCGCTCTTTCACGGCGAGTGAACGCACGGCGGAGAACAAACGCGCGTTCTGCGCCGTGCTTCCTTAAGGGCTGCAGAAGTAGGCGTCTCTTTCCTCCTTTACAATCATCATATATGTAGAGCAAACGCGCCTTCTTTCGACGCGCGAGAGGCCGTGGGGGAGGGGGGGGAGGGGGAGGGAAGGGAGACGACGTTTAGCTGCGGCACCAAATGCCTATTTATATCAGAGGCTCCGGCAACAGTCACCAACGCCGCAGGCATTTTGAGCGAACGCGGGAAAAACGCCGACGGCGTCGACAACAGTTCTGCGCGTTGCCGGTGCTGCTGCATGTCCAAATTTATACAGCTGATAAAGCTAATATCATTACTCCGTATAGCTCTCTACAAATTTGCTATCGCAATTGATGCTTCGCCTTTCAGGTGAAACTGCGACAACTTTTCAGGTGAAACTGCGACAACTTTTTTTCCGAAAATGCTTAAGTCCCTGAGTCAACCGCGTGATATCAAAGGGTGAATTCCCCTGTGCTATACTCTTATCACGGCAATTTTACATATGTACACATTTCTATATTTATAGACAAGAGGTATGCTGATTTTTATAGTATAACATAACACCTTGCACCAGAGTTACAAAAGAAAAAAAGGAAATAGTGTATTCCGTGTACTCAACTGGGATCGATGTTTCCCTCGTATTTACCTGCCCAAAAGTAACCGAATCGTCAAAATAACACAACCTTTGCTTTTAGTCAAATGCCAGAATTTGTACCGTTGTAAACATTGCCGTGATAACTGTGTGGGGTGGTCATTAGTGATAATCTTCACAATACGGAAATCGGAAAGCCCTCACTCTATATATACCACCACGGGCCATGAATGACAGGCTCCTTGAAATGGGCATCTATAATACAGCGTCAGAGCTCTTCCAAGCTTATTACATGAACCAAGTAATTCGACTCGCAGGCACCAAAGCAGGTCGCGCCACGCTAGAAGCACTGGGCATCAATCCACCCACGCAGGTCGCCGGCAACCGACTACTACCACCAGAAAGGCAGCAGGATATCATCACTCGCCCGTTGCCACGTAATATGCACCCCATCCACCACGAAAACAGGAGAGCTGCCAGAGCCAAAGCCTACGACAAGTATTCGGATCAAGCAGGCGCCTTCTTTGTAGATGCCGTCGGACCCCTGCACAACCACTCCACGGCAACCGTTGTACGCAGGGGACAGGTGGTAGACTCAAGGAGGTTTGGGTAGACTACATCTCGGCCACCGGAGTAGACATCACAGCCATGGAAGAGGCCTTAGCCATGCGTAATGCAAGAGCCACCTTTGTCCTCACGGATTCCCAGGCGGCGTATCGCAACTTCGCAAGAGGTCAAGTCGGCCACATCGCACACTCAATACTGCAACAGGCTGCGGCCAGTCGTCAAGAGGGTCAGTGGAAACAGCTGCTGTGGGTACGAGGGCACGCGGGAGTTCGAGACAATGAGATTGCTCATGCCTCCGCAGGATAACTTTTACACCGGGACTCCGCCGATTCCTCCGCAGCACAACTTCTAGCTGACCAGGACGATCCTCAGCCCCTCGTTTCATATTCTGAGATCCTGCAACACCTCCGGCTGAGTAGATGCACTTTACCCCCGCCTGATCCCAAATTAGATAAGGCAATGCAGGCAGCATGGAGACGCTTACAAACATTGTCCTTTACGAATACTTATGTGCTATCAGAGATAGATCCTACGACGTACAATCCGCAATGTAAATTCTGCCCCCAGACGGCCACGTTATACCACATGGCCTGAGCGTGCCAACAGAATCCGAAAATATCGGCCAAGCATAATCCGACGATAGTCGAGTGGGAGGCGACCCTGTCCAGCTCGGATCCAGAACAGCAACATGCCCTGGTCAACCGAGCCCGGACGGCGGCAAAAGCCAATGGTCTTCCTGACTAGGAGGTCCAACCACAAAATGACTATTAATTTTTTACCAATAAATGTTTTATTCTCTCTCTCTCACATTACGGTTAAAATAAGACATAAATCCTGAAGTTCACGTACCGAAACTGCACTGTGCGTTTGAAGGACGCCGTAGCGGACGGCTCTGATATAAATTTGACCTTCTAAATCTAAGTGCAAGGTGTTTTGCAGGGAATCGAATCCCTGACTTCGTGTCCGGCAGCAAAACCCCATGACGGAATGACGGAATGCGTTCGCGGCGTCGGCAGCAGTGGTTGTGCGAGAGCGTCAGACGGCTCATTGAGCAAAAAAAAAAATGCCGACGTCCGGCGTCTGTAGCAGTGAAATGGCGCCCAAATTCCCATTGGCTGCGACTCCACGGCACGAACGCGCCTCGACGTGAAAGGGTACACCTGATGGCAGCAGTAGCGCGCCAGGTGTTGCGTTTAGGGGAGAGTCACCCTCGCTCTCACAAGCCTGCATTATCCGCGCGTTCCAAGTCCGCGCATGCTCTCGCCTGCGATCTAACTGCGCCTCGGTAAGGCCAAATCAAAACGCGCCAAGCGTCCTCTACGCCCTCGCTTGCCCGCGAGGAGTTCATAACTCGAAGGACCGCTCTGCGGCATACAATTGGACATAAATACTTTATTCTTTATTTATTCAAACAAGAATCGCAGCGCCATTGGCATTATTGCGAGGGGCATAATACAGAAAAAACAAATCAACAGAGTTTTGGCTCACAACCTCAGCCGGCAACAAATTCCACTCCGATATGGTCCTCGGAAAGAAAGAAAACTTTAAAAAAGTTGTCGCAGTTTCACCAGGCGAAGCATCAATTGCGATAGCAAATTTGTAGAGAGCTATACGGAGTAATGATAGTAGCTTTATCAGCTGTATAAACTTGGAAGCACCGGCAACACGCAGATCTGTTGTCGACGCCGTCGGCGTTTTGTCCGCGTTCGCACAAAATGCGTGCTGGCGTTGGTGACTGTTGCCGGAGCCTCTGATATAAATAGGCACTTGTGCCGCAGCTAAACGTCGCCTCCCTCCCCCCCCCCCCCCCCCCCACGGCCTTTCACGCGTCGGAAGAAGGCGCGTTTGCTCTACATATAGGTGATTGTAAAGGAGGAAGAGACGCCTACTTCTGCAGCCCTTAAGGGAGCACGGCGCAGAACGCGCGTTTGTTCTCCGCCGTGCGTTCACGTCCCCGTGAAAGCGCGCGTCCCTCGTGCCCTTTCACTCGCACATACAGCGTTCGGCGGCGCGCGGGGACGATTTCATCTCTATTGACGTCATACGGAACCTCACGGCGACGGCGACGGCGACGCCGACGGCAGAAATCTGCTTTGGAGTGTCCATATAATTGCTATCGCAATAAAAGGTTAGTCCTGGGGGCATACTCCCGAACCTTGAACACATGGTCTCTTCGGGTGGATAAGTAATATGGAGGACGCAGATATGACGAGGCCTTGATTCCAGTTTGATTATTATATATAGCGTAAAAAAGCTTGAGGCGAAGATTTTTGCTGCGTTTGCTTAGAGGAGTCCATCCTAGATTTATTTTCAAGTCCGTTGCACTATCAAACCGATTATACCGCCCCAGGACATACCTTGCAGCACTAGACGGTATGCGTTGCAACGCTTTAATTCGCACAGAATGGACGGATCCCACACAGGGCAGGCGTACTCAAGTAATGGCCTTATGTAGGCTTTGTATGCAGCCTCTTTGACGTGACTTCCCACGTGCTTGAGATTCCTTCGAAGGAAACCAAGTGAAGCTCCAGCCTTGCGTACAATGCAGTCAATGTGCTCGGCCCATGATCCATCCTCAGATAAAGTCACTCCGAGATACTTATACGAAGATTCCTGGCGAACAACTTGATTATCTAAATAGTAGCGATACCGCAGTTTATTAACTTTTTTTGTGAAGCTGACATGCACGCATTTATTAATGTTTAAATTCATTTTGTTTAATCTACACCACATTTTGATATGATTGAGATCTTCCTGCAGCTGTATGCAATCCGCCCCACTGTCCACATTACAGTACAGTGCACAATCATCAGCGAACAGACGTACAGTTGACTTGATTTCATTAGAAATATCATTAATAAAAATAAGGAAGAGCAGAGGTCCGAGCACGAAACCCTGTGGAACCCCAGATGTTACATCAACACACGCAGAACATTTACCGTTCAGAACAACTTGCTGTTTCCGTGATGTCAAGTAGTCCATTATCCATTTTTTAACAGAGTTATCAATATTTATGTACACAAGTTTTTGTATTAATAACTGATGCGAGACAGTGTCAAAGGCCTTCTGAAAATCTAAAAATAAACAATCAATCTGTCCTCTACAATCGAGACTGGAGGCTATATCGTGGTAAAATTCGAGTAGCTGAGTTGTGCAAGAAAAACCTTCTCGAAATCCATGCTGTTGAGTATTTAGAAATCCTATTGACGTAATGTGCTTAATTAAGGCCGTATAAGTAATGCGCTCGAAAGTCTTACAACACTGTGAGGTGAGAGATATAGGTCTGTATTTACGCACGTCTGCTTTGCTACCTTTTTTAAAAATTGGTACTACGTACGCTAGCTTCCAGTCGTCAGGTAGATGGCCTTCACTGAGAGACTTGTTGAAAATTACAAAAAAGTATTTAGCTACCTCTCGAGAGCAGTTTTTCAAAATTCTAGGAGATATACCATCCGGTCCTGTAGCTTTACATTCTTCGATGCTGTCAAGAAGCTTTATTATACCTTCCATAGAAATCAATATAGGCTCCATTGCTGCGTATTTCGTTGACGATGGTTGAAGCGAAGTCGGAGGCTCCGCAGTGAATACAGATTTGAAAAAATCATTCAATACGGCAGCTTTTTCTACGTCATCGGTAATTATCCTACCAATATGCTTTAAATCTGGAAGGCCCGAGCACTCCGTACTGCACCTCTTAAAGAACTTCCAGAACTTCTTTTTATTATTATTTTTGAAATCAGTGGCTAAGTTTTGAAAATAATGGTCTTTACACTCCGCTAATTTAGTTTTATACAGTGCCGTCAGATTCCGTAATTTGTCAAGAGATAATAACGTTTTTCTTTTGCAATGTTCTGAATACGCTCTCTTGCGTCGTCGGATCAGTCGAATTAGGTCGCCATTGATCCATGGCTTTCCCTTTCGCTTTACTTTGTTGCTTCGAACACTAGGGACGTAACTTTGGGTGAGTGAGAGTATACGATTCTTAAAGATCAACCATAGCTTATTAGTATTTAGGGAATCAGCTAAACACTCGAACGATAAATAGTGGTCGTCCAACTGTTTTGAAATTTCAGGGTAGTTTGCTTTATGGTAAAGGTAAATTGTGCGGGACTCACTAACTTTGGGGGGCGGAGAAGCAATAGCCAATCTAGCAACAACAACGTCATGGTCACTTATACCAGGAATAACACTCACGTTTAACAAAAAATCCGGAACATTGCAAAACAACAAGTCAAGAAGATTGGGGCCCCTTGTTGGCTGAGAAACATGCTGATAAAAACCAAGAGAATCTGACAATGTTTTCAATTGACCATGGGCTCCAATATTAGAGTTCAACACACAATGACCATTATTCCACGTGACACCAGGAAGGTTAAAATCACCACCTAGTATAATGCACTAATGAGAAAATGTACATGTAATTTTACGCAGCTGGTTTATTATGTTAGGGTCAGAAGCAGGCGGGCGATAGAAGGCCCCTACAACAAAATTGATGCCATCGTTTCGTGTAATTCGACACCAAACGGACTCTGTAGGGTTCTGGTCAACGCGAAGCGCGCAACTTTGAAGCGATACCTTTACGAGCACGAAAACACCACCGCCATGCGAAGATCTGTCCTTGCGATATGCGGTGAAATCGCTGGGAAATACCTCGTGGTCAGCTACTGTAGGCTCAAGCCAAGATTCAGTGCCAATAACAATATCAGCCTCTACGCTGTTTATCAAGCCTTCTAGTTCATCGACCTTATTTTTTACACTTCGGCAGTTGGTTACCAAAAGGACAAGATTACGTGGCTGCTTCACAATGCGATTGCGTCACTTTCGCCTGTATCGCACTATCTCATGTGCTTCAGAGTTCCATGTAAACGTTGCACCATCAATAATCAGCCTGTCATGAATAATCTTAACAGAGCTGTGCCCACCTTGTTCCCTTTTCGCTTTCGCGTATTCCCATAGATGCTTTCTTTTTAAGCGTACTTCATGAGAATAATCATTATTGAGAGACAGGCCGGTGTCTTTTAGTTTATGCGCATGTTTGAAAAGTTCGTTTTTTACATTATAATCATATAGCCGTAAGATAACTGGTCGTTTACCGGTTTGCTTTTTAGTGCCGACTCGATGAATTCTTTCTACGCAAGCTACCTTCACGCCCATCTTACTAGAGAACACATCGTCGATCACCTGCTTTCTTAGCGACGCTGGCGTTTCTTCATCTGTTTCCTTCAGCCCATAGATAACTAGATTATTTCGCCGGCTGCGATTTTCCAGGTCGTCAATTTTACAGTGTAACGCTGCAAAATCTTGGGACATTTGCTTAACCGCCTTTTCACAGTGGTCAAATTGCACACTATATGACGAAAGACGCTTCAATTTCACACTCACAACTCGTAAGAAATGCTTAGTTGGATTTTTTGTGACCGTTCTGTTCGACGGCGTCCCTAACATCCTTGTACAACTTTATAGTGTACTATCAATCGCGCGAATACTCCGAACCAAGCCTACCGCGGCATGGGATACCGTGTAATTCGCATTCAGCTCGCCGTCACCGGCCTGTGACGTTACTGTATACGGGTCGAAGTCTTTGAGAATAGAGCGTGTTAGGAAAAAGTTGTTCAGCGAGAATGTTGAGCCAGTTGGGAAATTCAACTCCGTGACGGCCAACAAACCAGAAGTATAAACGAAAATGAAAAACAAGACTAGCACTTTAGAATGTCGTAAAATAACGTTTCAAATATGCCGGTACATACAATAGAGAAGTGCGGCTGCTTTTGAGTCGAGGCTTGTCTGGGATCATTCTTTCGGGCTGGTGTTGACTTGTGGCGCACGGGCTTGTGCTTCTTGGCACCGGTGCTGTCTCCGAACGGCACAGAGCTGGTCTCCAGCTTCGGCGTCGTGTCAGAGGCGTCGCCCCCGTGACTGTCGCTTGCGAGCAGCCTGCTGTCGAATCGTGCGTGCACTATCAGCGAGAGAGCTATAGCGGTGGAGGAGACCACGGAGAAAATGGCCAGCGCGATCATCAGGCGTGAGACTGAGCGGCGATCCTCACGCAACCTGGCGGTCGTCACCAGAGGTGCCGAGGAGCCCGTCGTTGTGGTCGTCGATTCTCCGCCAGCCGAAGGGTCGCTGTCACCTCTGCTGTTTCTTCTGGAGCTGCCAGCGCTGTCCCTCTGGGGACCCCTGCGAAGTACGGACACGCTCGTTGCAAATCAATGCATGAGTGAGGAGGTGTTGGAAGTGCTCAGCGCTTTGGGAATGGGCAGGAGTGGTCACGTGCATGCTTAGGACAGGGCCCTATATCTACAGTGTTAAAATAGCTTGCACCCTTTGGGATTTTTCTTGTCTACAACAATAATCGTCATCTGCTTTGCTTGCCTGCATTTCCTGTCTGGAAAAGTTCTTTACACTGATGCGGCACGCTACCCAGAAAAGCCCGCCATGTGTCTAGCGGTGATCGACAACACAGACGCGCTCGTGGCGTCTGCCACACTTCGCACTACGGACAGTGGTTCGGCAGAGGAGGGAGCTATTGCTCTGGCCATTGTCCACGCCTCGACATTACCGTTACAGGACGCCCCTGTCATCATAGTGACAGACTCACAGGCTGCTTGCCGTGCCTTCGCGCAGGGACTTTTGGCTGCGCATACTCACAATATCCTGTCTTCTGTCTCGCCGTCCACTTTACGTACGGTGCGCGTCGTCTGGACTCCTGGACACGCCTCTCTCCATGGAAATGAACACGTTCATGCGGTTGGCCGAGGTCTGACCGGCCGGGCTCCATCGGAAGAGCTGTCCAATTCAGACGACGCACCGACAGAACCACTAAACTACAACTCAATGCTGGAGTACTACCGACAGAGCCGTTATATGTATCGTCCTCCCCATCCTTCACTTAACAGAGCAGATGCCGTCGCTCGGCGGCAACTGCAGACTAATTCATTCCCTTGCCTCTATGTGCTGCATCTCCTTCATCCCACTCTATACCCTTCCTACTGCCCCTACTGTGGATCCGAACCAACAGTCTATCATTCCACGTGGGAATGCTCTAGTCCAAGGGGCCTTCCTCCTATCCCCAACCCCACCCCTTCCTCTTGGGAGTCTGCACTGCTCAGCTTAGGCCGGCAGGAACAGCAACAGCTGGTCCAGCGGGCTCGCAGGGTCGTGCAAGGCAATGGAGCCCTGGACTGAGGGCCCCACCCAACGAGGAAGAATTACCTTGCCTTTGTGAATAAAAGTTTATTCTCTCTCTTTCTTGAAAACGCTGCGCTCGCTACTTTCCTGTCAGAAATGCAATGTCACCTTGATAATGCGCATGCCGTTGGTGATCTGGAAGCACCGAGCGCGCAGCGTTGAAGAAAGGAAATGCGACAATATGCTACATTACTTCCAGTTACTTTCCTAACAAAACGTCGTTTTTTGCATTGAAGCACAAAAGTAACTGGAACGCCTATGCATTTCTCCGAAAAGTTACGGAATATCTCGAAACTGGTGTCACCCTGAGAATTCGTTCCAAATGAATGCGCCTTGCGGATTCAACGGCTAGAATTTGTAAATTGGAATATGGGCCATAAAGTCATTACTTAAAAACTTAATTGGTGAATTTTTGTTAGTTAGTCGATCATGCACTTCAATTTTTAGTGCATGCATCCGCCTGTTCGAGCAGAGCAGCTCATGAACTAGAATTGTGCTGTCGCAGGCAACATTTAAAAATTTGTGGAAGTGTTCGCTGAAATACCCTCTATATGTTATACCCGTTTGCTCTTTAATCCGAACTACCGCCATTCTGCCTGATAACGTTAGAACTTTCACTCATATCGGTAGTTGCGCGGTCCTTAGCTTGTTCTCAAGATGATTTGTTCTACTAAATGTTCCAGCCCCAAGCTCGTAGGTTAGCACTCATACAATGCACAGTGTCTTTATATACTCCTCCTTTAAAAAATATCGGCAAGTCGTAGTTCAAGACTTGAGAGCAACTGCC
>NW_023605874.1:0-40001 GCF_013339745.2 Dermacentor silvarum
GGCGATAACATCCTCGCCGCGCGCCATAGGCTGTATGTGCGAGTAAAAGCACACGAGGGATGCGCGCTTTCACGGAGAAGGAACGCACGCACGGCGGAGAGCAAACGCGACCTCTTCCGTCGTGCGAAAGGCAATGGGAGGCAGGGAGGGTGATGAAAACTGAAGACGACGAAGAGGAGAGAACATGAGGCGAATGCTCGCGCTAGCGCCATCTTTGCCCAGTTGGTTCAATAAACCGCAACCGGCGGACGCGCATTCGCTTCGTTCCTTACATTTATGGTGCCGTGAAACACGGGAGACGACTGGCGTCCTGCACCAACGATGGATCGACTGCGACGCAGCAGAGGCATACTTCGAGTCCGCTGCTACAAGGCTCATCTCGTCTGCTACCTTAGCGCTACAAGCCGAGCATCCTTCGCCATCTGACCTGCAAGTTATTTTGGATGACCTGCAGGACAAGGACTCAGCGCTAGCAGCGCTCAACGAGACGATTGCCGACCTAATGGACGACGGTGACGAGTATGAGGCGGAACCCTTACGAAAATGTCAGATATGGACTGATATGAAAAAGGCCGTATATGGGCATACTAAAAATTGGGCAGATATGGCCATATATGGCATATAAGGGTCATATATGGCCATATCTGCCCAATTTTTAATATGTCCACATATGGGATCCTCATATGCTATATATGGGACCCTTTAATATATGGCCACTTCTAAATTTTTAATATGTCCATATATGGCGCTCTTATATGGTCATATTTCGAAATTCAATAAATTAAAATCTGGGGTTTTACATGCCAAAACCACAATTTTACGATGAGGCACATCCTGGTGATCGAGGCAAATTATTTTAACTCCGTGTGGTTTTTTAATGTGCACTCAATGCATAGCACACAGGCATTTTGCATTTCAGCCCCATCGAAATGCAACTGCCGCACCCGGGATTCAATCCTGAGCTTTCAGTTCAGTAGAGCAACGTGCACCTAATCCACTACGACGGGTCTGGAATTTTATATTAATATATCTCCAGTCAGAAATTCCATCCGGCAATCAGCTTACATGTCTGTTGGGTAACCCTAATTTCAGACCTTGATGGTCTACTAGCCAATCAGTATACAAGTTAACAGGTCTACAAGCCTACAAGTCCACAACCTGTCTACTACCTATTCTACTGTTTGTCGGTATGCCATTGTATCAGAAACCACTGTTCAAATGTGTATTGTTTATTGAATTGATTAATTTTGGCTGTGATTGCATTAGTCTTGCAGTCTTAATTAGAATATATTCAGTGCCTTTAAACACTAGAGTATGCCAATCGGCACTTATGATGGCTCACTGCATAAATATCTGCTCACCATTCCATCCAAAACTTCAGGTAATGGTATGTGTGTGATGTGGAAATCACATTTATAACATCTGAAAGCAATATGAGCAGAGATAAAACTTTATTGCAAAGTTCACTACTACAGCACATTACCCAATTGCTGCAAGGGGTACCAGTGCACTGCTTTCAGTCTTTCTTCCATAACCTCCTTTGACACGGTGTCGTCCGCGTTGTGAAAACAGCTGCACAAACAAATGAACCATTATTGCCATAAGACAGAAAACTAAGTACAATACTTGTTGCGTTGATTAATACACAGAGAAATGTTGAGAAATTGAGCATGCATGTTATTAAATAAGTAACAAGTGGTGAAAGCAGTACAAGTAATATTTATGACTGTTTTGAAGCAGGCTTTGTGGCTGGTGAAGGGTCAATTGGAAGCAAATGCATATTTTCACATTATTGTAGGCCAGGCACACCAAGCTGTTTTCATTACACAGATTCCTATTGAATAGCAGCAATAATCCCAACATAGCTAGGCGTTACTGCATACCTGCTTGGTTAATTAATAGTACACACCGTACGTATGCACACAATGAAAATTCACATATCCCCCACCCTCCCACACAATGACCGCACTTGCAACTCAGCACTCCAACCGGTGTCCTGGTTTTGACTTCGACTGATAATGGCCAGCTGCGGATGCCAGTCGCAGTACCAGCACAGGAGCTATCCAGTGGTATATGCACAAAGCTAGTATTTTTCCGGGGTTTTTTTGTCAGTCTGGACAGGTCATGCCACGCATGCATGGAGTGATCAGACTGCTAGCGTGCCACATGAGGTCATAAGCAAGCTACAGCACCCACTTCAAGCTCAAAGCATTTCAACATGCTTTGTAGAATGGCAGTCGTTCATTGAGCAGGCACTTCAGCGTCAACAAAGTACACATCTGCCGTTAGAAATGGCTGAATGAAAAGCTGAGTGCTACCAGCAAGGCAAACAGGAATTTCCGCTGACCGAAGACTGATGTTTACCTGCAAGTTGAAGTAGCAGTGCTTTATAGCTCAGAAGCCTCAGGATACACAGCTGTGCTGTGTAAATTTAAACGATACAGAAGGAGGTTGATGATGATGATATTTGGTGTTTCGTGGCGCAAGGGCCAAATGTGGCCAAAGAGCGCCAAGACAATGAAAGATATGTTTGCCATGATCAGTGAGCTCCGATGATAGGATGCGATGTGGCTGTAAAGGGGCCTAAGAACAAATCGCGGTATAGAAGCGTAAAACATATATAGAATATAATTATGGCAGTGACGTGTGGGATGACCTGTGAGTGGTGAATAGATGAGAAGTGGTCATGGTACTAAAACTAAACATGTAGAGTAGCACGACGCCTGCCGAAGGCCTTTGTGGCCAAAGACTACGAGGCACGTGCTTTCTTTAATAAAATACCGCAGCAGCGGCCTCTCCAGAGAGGCCGTGCTACAAGTCACCTGGGTATATAACACGAAAGTTCTGTATATCTTTTAAAAAGGCGATGATGGCTTGGTATTTAAAAATAGGTTCATTGCCCAAAAACATACAGGGATGCAATGGTACATTCTGCCGTAATGGTAATGGAAAATGTCTTTTCCTATGAGGCTCCAGTTCAGGGCATTGGAGGAGGACGTGAAGTACACTGAGTGGCTCGCCACATTCATCACAGACAGGGGGATCGCCACCGGACAATAAGTATGCGTGTGTACTGTATGTGTGTCCTATCCTGAGTCTGCAAAGTGTAACCTGTGTGCGGCGTGTCTTTGATTCTGGTGGCCAATGAGCGAGATGAGGCTTGATGGTGTGTAATTTGTTGCCCGTTTCTCTGTCCCACAGACGTTGCCAGTAGGCCCTGACCTTTTTCTTAATAAAGGGTTTTAGGTCCATTACAGGAACGGCTATGGGTGAAGTGGCAGCGTCTGTATGAACTGATGTGGCTAGCTTGTCGGCCAACTCATTCCCTTCGATCTCGCGGTGCCCTGGCACCCAGCAGAGCACAATTTGCTGCTTGGATGCATACGCGGCGCAAATGGTGGAATAAAGAGTTATAATTATGGGGTTTCTGTGCCTACTTGAAGTGGTTAAACATTTCAACACACTCAAAGAGTCAGTGTAAATGACTGCCTTGCGTATGTCTAGCTGTTTGATGTGTTTAACCGCCACCAGGATGGCGTAGGCCTCCGCTGTAAAGATGGTTGTGTTTGGGTGTAGAACTCCCGCAGCAGAAAAGGACGGACCGACCGCCGCGTAAGACACGCCAGCGTGTGACTTTGAAGCGTCAGTAAAATATTCTGGACAAGAGTATGTGTGCTGCAATTCGAGGAAGTGCATACGGATATGTGCGACCGGCGCATGCTTTGTGACCTCAATGAAGGACAGATCACAGTCAATCAGCTGCCACTGCCATGGCGGCAGCTCTACAGGAGGGGGCATGACATCGTGCTCATGGAGCGACACATCCATTTCTTCGGCAAGAATTCTCACTCGCATTGCGTAGGGCTTTCTCACGGAAGGGTGGTTCAGAAAGGTTTGGGCACTGGACAGATCGTTTATAGTTGTGTAGGCAGGGTGCGTATTGTTTGAGTTCACTTTTAGGAAATATACAAAGGATAAGTAAGTTCTCTGTAGATGTAGCGACCATTCATTTGATTCGGCATAAAGGCTTTCTACGGGGCTTGTTCTGAACGCACCCGTAGAGAGGCGGATACCCTGATGGTGGACTGGGTCTAACATTTTCAAGGCGCTCGGCGTCGCGGAGTGATATATAATGGAACCGTAGTCTGTACGTGATCGAATGAGGCTCTTATATAGATTCAATAGACATCTTGTGTCACTACCCCACGTAGTGCGAGACAACACTTTCAAGATGCTCATTGTCTTCAGGCACTTGTTTCTTAAATACTTTAGATGTGGGATAAACGTTAACTTCGCGTCCAGAATTAGGCCTAGGAATTTGTGTTCAGTTTTTACAGGTAGACCCTCACCCTGTATCTCGATGTTGGGATCAGGGTGCAGACCTCTCTTTCTGGAGAAGAGGACGCATGTGGACTTTTGTGGGTTAAGCCGAAAACCATTCTCGTCTGCCCACTTAGACAGTTTGTTCAGTCCAAGCTGAACCTGCCGCTCACAGATTGCAAGGTTACATGATGTGAAGCCTATCTGTACATCGTCGACATATACTGAATAAAATATGTTGCGTGGGATGTACAGACGCAGAGAGTTCATTTTTATGATAAAAAGGGTGCAACTGAGCACACCACCCTGTGGTACTCCAGTTTCCTGCACATATGGCCTTGATAGGGCATTACCCACACGAACACGGAATGTGCGGTTGGACAGATAACTTTCAATGATATTCAGCATAATGCCACGTATTCCAAAGTATGCGAGGTCTCTTAGTATTCCGAATCGCCACGTGGTGTCATATGCTTTTTCCATATCAAGGAAAACAGACAGGAAGAATTGCTTGTGGACAAAAGCCTCGCGAATCTGAGCCTCTAGGCGTATCAGATGGTCAGTGGTGCATCGGCCGTCGCGGAATCCACACTGGTATGGGTCAAGCAGCTTGTTTGATTCTAGGAAATGTATCAGACGGCGGTTTATCATCTTCTCAAAGACTTTGCAGATGCAGCTTGTTAGAGCTATGGGCCGATAACTCGATACGGACGATGGATCCTTGCCCTGCTTCAGGATAGGGATTACTATGGCCTCTTTCCAGGCAGAGGGGATCTCGCCGGAGGTCCATATAGAGTTGTACAGGCAGAGAAGGGTTTTCTTTGTTTCAGAGGACAGGTTTTTCAACATTTCGTAGAGTATGCGGTCAGAGCCTGGGGCAGATTGGTTGCAACAGGTGAGTGATGCTTGCAGCTCTGCTAGGGAGAAAGGTAGGTTATATGGCTCGTTCCCAGTGCTCTTTCGGTCCAGTTTTTGTTTTTCTATTGCTGATTTGTATGTTGTAAATGCTGGAGAATAGTGTGATGAACTGGACACATGTTCAAAATGTGCACCCAGATGGTTCGCTTGGTCCTCCAGGCTGTCTCCCTGTGTGTGTACCAGGGGAGGCGGATGTGTTTGTCGCCCTCTTACTCTATTGACCCTGTTCCAAACCTTGGCCTCATCAGTGTATGAATTGATGCTTGATAAGAATGTTTGCCAGCTGTCTCTCCTGGCTTGTCTGCGCGTTCTCCTACCTTGGGATTTGATTTTCTTAAAATTGAAAAGGTTTTCAGCAGTAGGAGAATCGCGAAGCTGCCTCCATGCTTTGTTCTGCTGCCTACGCGCGTTCCGGCATTGTTCATTCCACCATGGAACACGGCGTTTGCTAGAAAGTCCACTTGTTTGGGGGATACATTTAGAAGCTGCATCAATTATCAAGTTAGAAAAATACTCGACGGCACCATCAATTTCGAGCGAAGACATGTCAGCCCACGAGATCGTACTGGTAAGTGTTTGGTATTTCTCCCAGTCCGCTGCATCGACCTTCCACCGGGGAGCATGTGGTGGAGATTCGTGTTGTCTTGTTGCTCTCAGCAGTATTGGGAAATGGTCGCTCCCGTAAGGGTTTTTTATAACTTCCCATTCAAGTTCGGGTAATATGGATGGAGAAGCTATGCTGAGATCTATAGAAGAAAAAGTTTGGTTTGCAAGACAATAATATGTAGGTTCTTTTTTGTTTAGCAGACATGCACCGGATGAGAAAAGAAAGCCTTCAATTAGACGGCCTCGAGCATCGATGCGAGAGTCGCCCCACAGTCCGCTGTGTGCATTGAGATCCCCAAGAACAAGATAAGGTTCTGGCAATTCGTCTATTAGGGACTGGAATTCATGTTTGTGTAAGTGGTAATGTGGAGGTATGTAAAGCGAGCAAATGGTGACGAGTTTGTTTAAGAGAACAAGTCGAACTGCCACTGCTTCGAGGGGCGTTTGCAGCGGTAAACGTTGACACGCTATGCTTTTCTGAATTATAATGGCAACACCGCCTGAAGATGCAAGAGCATCATCGCGGTCTTTACGAAACGTAACATACTGTCGAAGAAAGTTAGCATGTTCCGATTTTAAGTGAGTTTCCTGTACACACAGCACTTTTGGATTGTGTTCGTGGAGAAGTTCTTGCACATCATCGAGGTTCCTAAGAATGCCTCGGACGTTCCACTGTATGATTTGTATATCCATACTGAAAGTAAAATTGGTGCTGTGTGTACAAAAAGGAAGTTTTGCCTTAGATTACAGAACCTTTTCCAGGCCCTGTAACGCGGGATTTGTCCTTTCTGAAGCGGTCGAGGGAGCCTCGCCGCTCCTTAGGCGCTTGATGCGCCGTCGGCATGGGTGTAGTGTCCATTGCCTCATGTGAGGCACTGGACACACGCTCTTGCGAGCGAGAAATTTCACGAGAAAGTCTCGCCGCGAAGGACGAGACCTTTGTGCCCACCAGCCCGGAGGTCGATGGGGCTGCCTTTGGGCCTGAGCTGCGCCGGCTGTTGCCAGCGGCAGCAGGGGCCGGAGAGGATGAGGCAGCCTTGACTGCACCCACCGTGGGCGCTGCTGGCGGTCCTGCCGGTTCGCTACGCGAAGCGCAGGATGCCTCCTTGGACTGTTGTGGTGCCGGTAACCCTAGGGTAACCGGGCTTGTTTGCTGGTTGGGTGGGGTAGGCTTAGCTCCTTCCACCCCGGGGGCAGGGGCCACAAGCGACAGCTCGCTGTGTGCGGGCTGGGCAGGTGGCAGTGGCCGCTGCGACGCTGCCCCCCGACGCGCCGCATCAGCATAAGATGTGTTGTGGAAAAGTGAGCACCTCTTACGGGCTTCCTTGAAAGAAATATTTTCTTTGACTTTTAGGGTGATTATGTCCTTTTCTTTTTTCCAGTTTGGACAGGAACGTGAGTAGGATGCGTGGTCACCACTGCAGTTCACACAGTGAGGAGTGCCAGTACAGTTGTCGGAGGAGTGGCCCTGTACTCCACACCTTGCACAAGTTATTTGACCACGACAGCTCTGTGAGCCATGGCCAAATCTTTGGCATTGGAAGCACCGTCTAGGGTTAGGGACATATGGTCGAACAGTTAACCTAATGTATCCTGTTTCGATGGTTTCAGGCAGAACGCTAGATCCAAATGTGAGGATAAGATGTTTGGTGGGGATTTCTTTGTTGTCCCGTCTGATGATGATACGTTTTACATTGGTGACATTTTGATCTTTCCACCCTTCCAGGAGTTCTGCTTCTGATAATTCTAGGAGGTCTGCTTCTGATACGACTCCACGTGAGCTATTCATTGATCGGTGTGGTGATACAGAAATTGGTATGTTGCCGAAAGTCACAAGGTTGCCGAGTTTCTCGTACTGTTGTTTCTGAGGGACCTCAAGAAGAAGGTCTCCGCTAGCCATTTTGATGACTTTGTAACCTGAGCCTAAAGCTTCCGTCAAAGATTTCGCAACTATGAATGGAGAAATGGATCTGGCCGGTTTTGAAGCATTTTCACTGTGTACAACATGGTATTTCGGATAGATTTCTTTTGGTCGGTTGGAATACAGGCTAAGTTCATCGGTGCGTCCCCTCTTTAGAGGGTGACGATCAAGTAGGCGGGGAAATGCTGGTGTTCCCATAACGGTTTGTTTTATTTCGGCGGCAATGGCGGCCACCCACCACGGAGCCCAACTAGGGGACGCTGCAGTGCTTAACGCGTAAGGCTGCAGGCGCCAACCGTACATTGCCACTATAACCTAATATATTGTACCCAAGGGAGGGCACATACACAAGGTTAACCCAAGCCACCTATGAAAATTAGGAAGTGACAGAAGAGAAGAGATGATAGGATAGTTAAAGAAAGGAGACAGGAAAGCAAAAGGTTGGAGAGGGGGATAGGAAAAGGCGACCACCGATTTCCCCCGGGTGGGTCAGTCCGGGGGTGCCGTCTACGTGAAGCCGAGGCCAAAGGGGTGTGTTGCCTCTGCTGAGGGGCCTTAAAGGTCCCAACACTCAGCGTCGGCTCAACCCCCAGGATCCCCTTTTCCCCGGACACGGCTAAGCCGCGCACGGTTAGACGCGGGAGGGTCCAACCCTCGTGTGCTCGGGTACGTGGTGGCACGACTCACCAAACGCCTGCTTGCGCAGACGCCCCTGCGGGGGATACAGAAGGAGGCTAGCCGACTTACAAGGAAGCAGGGCATTCCAACTACAAACTTCAACACAAGCAGCGATTAGATGATGTGCTTCATGTGGCGGCATGGGCTTCATGAGAACATGTCAGCAGCTGCCTTCTACATACAAAGAATCACAGACTCATTATTTGTGATCACTACCTGACACCAGGAGGCCAGTTTAAAAGGCTGCCAGTGGAACTGTTGGGTGCATTGGTCCTAGAGGCACAGAGCATGATTTTTGCAGTTTTGCGGCGCTGAAGAGCCACATGGATTGCGAATCTTATCATAAGCTGCAACAACGGCAATTGTTGTGTTCTCAGCATCTTGCTCGAGAAAGTTTTTTTTTCAGGCGAGGGTCGGTTTGTTGTTTGTGTGAAGAGAACGCGATCCTGTTGCTTGTACTATGTTTGCAGTAAAGCGCTACAGCAAACTTCAGGAAGTTTGCATTGAGGTTGTTACTGCCATCGTGATAACGTTCAGCGTATGCGTGCTGCAACATGCAGTTTATTGTGATAGCCGGCGTGGCAATGCAGTTTATGATGCAAATGTAGCCGCGGTACTCAAGCTTTTAAAGCTGTTATATCGAATATATGTGACGCACAATGTGGAACTACCGAGTATGGTACATCAGCGAAAATCGGTACATCGGAGTTTCGGGTACTCCCGGGTAACGTCGGCAAATCGTTTTATGTAAGCACATGTACGCGCCAGCGTGCAAAATAACTATGGTGTGGCATAGCGGTACGCCTTCCTTGCGACCTGGACACGCTACCCGTGTAACTAGTGAAAATTAGTAGGCGCTCATTTGAAAATGCGTAATTATCAAAGCAATTGTATCTCTTATCAGTGTCTGAAGGAAATTGGCAGCTCAGAGGATTGGCAGTTCAAAAAAATTGGAAATTGGCAGTGAAGGATTGGCAGTTCAAAACAGAATAAATGTTTTTTTTTATTGTAGCAAGCACATTTCGGTTTCCTATTTATCGTTTTCTTCTTTACGAGAGAAACAATGGGCCAACTACTGCAATCACTACAGCTAAGCGAAGCAGCAGTCACGTTGCGCAAATCTTAAACGTAAAATAGATAACAGGAACGCAAAAGTAGCGGGAAAGGTTTGCCACAGATTCGTAGTGCATGCTCGCGTTAAACTTGATTTTAGGTTCGCTTGCTTTCTGGACTGAAAAGAGCGTTCAGGTGGGTTTGTGCCTTCGCCGAACGAAAATGTGTTAAGGCAACAACAATGAGAAAGTACGCGCCGGCTGCGCATTTATCCGCATGTACAGCGGCAACAGCTGATCGAGCAAGTCGGTGCGCTGCTGCGGGCCATGTTAAACGTGCCAAACTGAGCAGGTTCTAAGATTTCGGCAATCCTGGCGAGGCCAGCGTGACGTATCCAACTTCGCCGGCCGCTGTCTCGCACGCTCGAAACACCAGACTATCTATCCGCGCCTTAACAGTGAATCAAAGCAGCAGAAACGTGCTTGTACTTTTCCGACCATCCAAGAGTGCACGAGTACTTCGGTTCCACGACCAATGGGTTTAAGAATACATCGGTGATTTCCATCAGAATCTCGTGCGGGTCTGCTGTCATGCCAGATGTTTGCAAACATCGTGCGACCACTTCAACCTCATTACCCATGCACTGTGCCTCTCTCAGATCGGCTAAAATGATTTGGTTGGCGTAAGCTACTTGCTTTCCTTCCACAAAACAGTGCAAACCGGCATCACACTGCACGAATATAATCAAACTACAGTGTACTGTACATCAAACACAGCGGTTGCGGCGATGCGGAGACCTCCGTATATCCGCGATGTTGCACAGTGTAGCCAGACACGGCCAATTTTCGCAGCGCCCCCGGCAGTTCATTTGAGTTGCAAATACTAGGCCATACCAATCTGTCATGGTACATGGCTATGATGTGGTTGTATTAGGGGGTCCTGGTGACTCCGATATTTGGTTGCTTTATCATTAATGTGATGCCCTATGATGGTCTTGTTCTGTACTTATAAATATCACATTTCTTCAGTAGACTGCAGTTGAAAGTAAGTGCCGATCCTGTGTTTACGCAAATCGATCTCTGCTCTACCATTTTCCAGTGATTACGCTCCGAGCAATGCGCTTAAATAGCACAAATGGTTTCCAGCAGAACGAATAGACACAGACAGGAAGGGACGACGACACACGCTGGACTAGCAACTGAATGTTTATTCTTGGTTTCCCACACCTTTTATAGCACACGACAGCCAATGCTTTCTCCTTTTTTTCATGCCGGTTATCCGTCTTTCAGAGCGAAATGTCATCTTTGTGCAAGTAGTTTTTTTTTGTGTGAGTAGTATCAATGGTGTACAGATGCATGATTGCCCGCTTCTGTCAATGGCCATGGCTTCTAAAATTTCGTGCGTCAGCTTGTCTTTACTTTATTCTAAAACCTGTATGTCGTAAAGTTGTACGGTGCAATGGTGCTGGCGATAATGAAAAGCGAGATGCCCAGCAGAGATTTCTTCTAAAGATGCTGCATGCTCTCTTGTCCTGTCATTGACACACCTGCCTGTTTGTCCTATATATCTTCGGCCACATGATAAAGGTATATCATATATCACCCCTGTCTCGCAGGTAGTGTACTTCTTGTGGTTGATTGTGCACTGCTTATTTTTCTGGCCATTGTTGACTCCCGTACACATTGAATATGCCTTGTTTGGTGCTGGAACATACAACCGTGATGCCTTCCTTTCCGGCTATCTTCTTTAGCTTATGGGTTAGGCCATGTATATAAGGCACAACTGCGACCTTCTTCCTTTTCTGTTGGCTCTTTTCTTTTTCTTGAGGCTTGCTGTTCAGGAGTTTCATCTTCTTTAGCAACCCTTCGGCAACAGCTGTAAGCAGGCCTTTCGGATAGCCAGCGTTGTTGAGCCTGGTTACCTGGTGCATGAAGTTTTCTTCCATGAGGTGATGACACGACTTCTTTAGGGCGGCTTGTAGCACTGTGGTCTCGATGGCTCATTTCACATTCTTAGAATGGTCGGAATCGTATGGCAGGAACCCGTTGCCCCCCCCCCAAGAGCGGGTCTCGTACTTCCAGCATATGTGCTGCGTTTGGAAGGTGATGGCCCCCAAATCAAGAAACCTAATTCTTTTTCTTTCTGGCATTTCAAAGGTGAAGTTTAAATCTGGACATGCTTCATGGAAGATATTCAGGACACCCTGCCTGCACTTGGTTAACTGTGTTTCATCTGCGGTTTTGCATAACACAAGAAAATCATCCACATAGCGAAATATTGTTAGAACGTGGTTGTCTTTTAAAGCATCCTCAATTCTTCTACCAACTGCTGCGAGGAACAGGTTACACAAGTACGGTGCAACTCGTGAGCCGATGCACACTCCCCTTCCTTAAATGTAGTGCTGTTCTCCAACACAAATGACAGTGACATTAAGATAGGAGGACAAAAGCTCGAGGAAGGTGTCCAAGGAAACGCCAGCACTATTCTGGAATGGTACAATGCCATTCTCCTCGATTGTTGCTCGTAGCACTGCCAACATACCTGAATGGGGAATGGAGTATTACATATTTTGTATGTCTACAGAAAAAGCTGCCGAGACCGCCGAACCATGAGTATAAGGGTAGTTTATAATGGCCTCCGAGTTTTCGATCCTGTATGGATCCTGGACGTCGAGCCGCGACAACTGCATTGCCAGATACGTGGAAACTTGTGCTTGCCACATGTTCCTTTCCGACACGATGACCCTGAAGGGAATGTTTTCTTTATGGGTCTTCGCGGTAAAAAATGCAGAAAGAGCAGTGCCTTTCGAGTTCCTGACTTGCTTGCATAGGTGGTCCAGGTTCGCATGGCTTAGAGTATGCAGTACATTCTTTCTTGCCATAGTTAGCCATCGTTCTTCCACTGGGACAAAGTTTTTTCCAAGGCCTCGCTGGCTTTCCTGCTGTAGATGCCGCCTTCGACTACGATGAACCCTCCCTCTTTGTCAGCTAGGCACAGTTTTAGGCCTTTGTCTTTAAGTTCGCGCACGGTAGATGTGAAGTTGATTCCCTGTCGTCCAGGGTTCCTTAACTTTTCAAGGCAGTCAACACCTTCCGCGATAATCCTCGGAGCCCTTTCTTTGCTGGCTTTGCTTGCGATCTTTCGAACAAGTGCTACCTTGTCTTCGTTGCTCAGTCTTGGTTGGCTTGCATACTTGGGACCAAGTTCTAATATCTGCTTCATAGGGCACGATACGTTGACGTTTCCGAGCGTTTGAAGCGGTGTCCTTATGGATGAAGTCTTTTCATGCCTGGAAAGGCGCAGCTTCAGGGCAGGAAGGAATGTGGTAGTCCATAGTAGTCATGAAGTTATTCGGAAGTCATGAAGTTATCATGAAGTTATTCCGAGTAATATTACTCCGAATACCTTCATGACTTCATCGGGGATGATGTTTTTCTTTATGCTCCAAGACAACATTCTCGCTCTACAGTGCCAATGTTGCCACTGCTCAATGTAGAGAGAGAATGTTGTCTCGGACCATCAAGAAAAACATCATCCCCGATGAAGTCATGAAGTTATTCAGAAAGACATGCCAAGCGAATAGCGAAGATTCTGAAGCCGAAATTATGGAGACAAATTCGTCTACTTAAGGACTATCTGCGCGTGAGATGCCCCGTTGCTGATGTGTACCTTCAACAAATGCGGTTTGCTAGTTACGCGACGGAACTACTGTGGACTACCACATTCCTTCCTGCCCTGAAACTGCACCTTTCCAGGCGTGAAAAGACTTTTTCCATAAGGACACCGCTTCAAACGCTCGGAAACATCAACGTATCGTCCCCTACGAAGCAGATATTGGAACTTGGTCCCAAGTATGCAAGCCAACCAAGACTGAGCAACGCAGACAAGGTAACACCTGTTCGAATGATCGCGAGCAAAGCCAGCGAAGAAAGCGCTCTGAGGATTATCGCAGAAGGTGTTGACTGCCTTCAAAAGTTAAGGAACCCTGGACGACAGGGAATCAACTTCACATCTACCGTGCGCAAACTTAAAGACAAAGGCCTAAAACTGTGCCTAGCTGACAAAGAGGGAGGGTTCATCGTAGTCGAAGGCGGCATCTACAGCAGGAAAGCCAGCGAGGCCTTGGAAAAAACTTTGTCCCAGTGGAAGAACGACGGCTAACTAAGGCAAGAAAGAATGTACTGCATACTCTAAGCCATGCGAACCTAGACCACCTATGCACGCAAGTCAGAAACTCGAAAGGTACTGCTCTTTCTGCATTTTTTACCGCGAAGACCCATAAAGAAAACATTCCCTTCAGGGTCATCGTGTAGGAAAGGAACACGTGGCAAGCACAAGTTTCCACGTATCTGGCAATGCAGTTGTCGCGGCTCGACGTCCAGGATCCATACAGGATCGAAAACTCGGAGGCCATTACAAACTACCTTCATACTCATGGTTCGGCGATCTCGGCAGCTTTTTCTGTAGACATACAAGCTATGTACTACTCCATTCCCCATTCAGGTATGTTGGCAGTGCTACAAGCAACAATCGAGGAGAAAGGCATTGTACCATTCCAGAATAGTGCTGGCGTTTTCTTGGACACCTTCCTCGAGCTTTTGTCCTATCTTAATGTCACTGTCATTTGTGTTGGAGAACAGCACTACATTCAAAGAAGTGGAGTGTGCATCGGCTCACGAGTCGCACCGCACTTGTGTGACCTGTTCCTCACAGCAGTTGGTAGAAGAATTGAGGATGCTTTAAAAGACAACTACGTTCTAACAATATTTCGCTATGTGGATGATTTTCTTGTGTTATGCAAAACAGCAGATGAAACACAGTTAACCAAGTGCAGGCAGGGTGTCCTGAATACTTTCCATGAAGCATGTCCAGATTTAAACTTCACCTTTGAAATGCCAGAAAGAAAAAGAATGAGGTTTCTTGATTTGGCCATCACCTTCGAAACGCAGCACACATGCTGGAAGTACGAGACCCGCTCTTGCAACGGGTTCCTGCCATACGATTCCGACCATTCTAAGAATGTAATACGAGCCATCGTGACCACAGTGCTACAAGCCGCCCTAAAGAAGTTGTGTCATCACCTCATGGAAGAAAGTTTCATGCACCAGGTAACCAGGCTCAACAACGCTGGTTATCCGAAAGGCCTGCTTAGAGCTGTCGCCGAAGGGTTGCTGAAGAAGATGAAACTCCCGAACAGCAAGCCTCAAGAAAAAGAAAAGAGGCAACAGAAAAGGAAGAAGGTTGCAGTTGTGCCTTTATACATCGCCTAACTGCCACATGTAAGAGGTCGCCTGTGGCGAAGAAAGAAGACGACGAAGATAGCGGAGCGTTCCAAACAGCGCGAGCGCTCGAGGCACGTGAACTGAGGTGTAATCCGCAAGGGAGAAGCATCAAAGCAGTATTATCGACGTGGCTCTTGAGCTGGAAGGACACTTCGTCAGCCATGTTCTGACGACGGGAGAGCGGAGGACCCGGCCATGAAGCTCGTGACGCTGGCAAGGCCCAGGCATAGCTGTAGTCCTCGGAGACATCCGGACGAAGCTCCTGGGACTGGCCGCTGCTGCTCATGGTGGTTCCGGTCTTCTTCTCAAAAATCCCTCTTCCTCGGCCAAGCCCGTTCAACCGATAATCACCGTGCTACCGGGTCGCCATGCCGATCGACGTAGGGCGAAGAACGCTTCGCGAAGCCTAACCCGGCAAGTGACACGTCAGCGGCGACTACCGGGGCACCAGTCACGTACTCGGCCAGGTCAACGGAACCGCGAGTCGTCGGCACTTACGACATCAGCGACACCCCGAACAAACAAGTCGTGAGGCCTAACCCGGCGAGTGACATGTCAGCGGCGGCTACCGGGGCACCAGCCACGCACTCGGTCAGGTCAACGGAACCGCGAGGCGTCGGCACTTACGGCACCCACAACGCTTCGAACGAGATCTGACGTGGACTCTACAAGAAGTTTAACCCAATGCAAGAACCCGCACTTCCATATTGCGACGCAGTTAGGCCAGGGCCAGGGTGGCCAGCCTTTAATGAGTCAGCGCTAAGACTGACGTAGAGACTCTAAGACGGAGTTAGGCTCCGAGACAGAGATAGATTATTTTCTGGTCGTGTTGTATTTAGTTAAAGTTTTGTATTTTCTGTTGAGTGAGCATTTTTGGCTGAGTTATGGTTTTAGTGTTGTGTGCCTTGTGCCTTTGCCGTCCCTGTACATATTAAATCCTTGTTTGCTGTGCTGCCAGTCGTCTCTCCTCCATCGAGAGTAGCGCATGTACGCAACTCTCCGGCTCCCAAGCAAGTAGAAGGTGACACTAACCCATAAGCTAAAGAAGATAGCCGGAAAGGAAGGCGTCACGGTTGTATGTTCAGCACCAAACAAGGCATATTCAATGTGTGCGCGAGTCAACAATGGCCAGAAAAATAAGCAGTGCACAATCAACCACCAGAAGTACACTACCTGCAAGACAGGGGTGATATATGATATACCTTTATCATGAGGACAAACAGGCAGGTGTGTCAATGACAGGACAAAAGAGCATGCAGCATCTTTAGAAGGAATCACTGCTGGGCATCTTGCTTTTCATCATCACCAGCGCCATTGCACCTGTACAACTTTACGACATACAGGTTTTAGAATAAAGTAAAGACAAGCTGACGCGCGAAATTTTAGAAGCCATGGCCATTGACAGAAGTGGGCAATCATGCATCAGTACACCATCGATACTACTAACAAAAAAAGAAAAAAAAAACTACTTGCGCAAAGACGACATTTCGCTCTGAAAGACGGATAACCGGCATGACAAAAGGAAAAAGCATTGGCTGTCGTGTGCTATAAAAGGTGTGGGAAACCAAGAATAAACATTAAGTTGCTAGTCCAGCGTGTGTCATCGTCCCTTTCTGTCCGTGTCCATACATTCTGCTGGAAACCATTTGTGGTATGTGCAACCAACGAGCTCACGCAAACACTATTCTGAAGTGCTTAAATAGATTCTCATTTTCAACGGAAATTCTCCATAGTGTGTCACAATAGCTCATAGAGAGATTCAGCTATACCTTTGCAATGCTCCACCTCGAAATCCCAATTCATCGGGTTACAGTAATAGTCTTAAAATCGATTTCGCTCCTTTACAGACACTTTCGCCCATATTTTCACTGAACATGCTTTCGCTCTTCCCTTATACCCTCACAATTTTCTAGTTGCCCCATGATCTGCACAGTACTCTACAAGTGAAACAACTTATTCCCTACATTTGCAATTACTTAGTAATTTCATTTCTGGAAGTTGTCCTAGACATTAGCTAATTCTCTTATTCCTTAAAAATTTAATTTCTCTTTCATAGCAATTACTGCTGCTGCTTTTAGAAAATAGCAAAACATAATTTTTATAATGCCTTCAATGAATCAACTTTTCACCTTGATCCAAAATTTAGTGTTCTCGATCTAGATGCAGATGCTTGCTATGCATTGCCCTTCTTGTGATTACTTTTATAAGTCCACCTATGATTCATCGCAGTGTTCTTAGAGTCTCACGGTGGAACATCAGTTCTTCCTATTTATGGAGGTAGCGTTATGCAGGCAGTGTCTGACAAATTGAACATCTTTCCTAAAGTTCGGAAAGCAGACACAATTCTATATGAAGGAAGAATAGAACCTGATCACCTATCTTTCTCATACAATCACCCAACAAATATATAAACAAAAGAAAAATTAAACTTTCTTTTAGTTATATTAACCTAACATTAACTCATTGCTCATTAGTTTGCTGAGCTATCCACAACTGAAACTGTTGCAGCATGTCAGAAATGCTACAGTGCGTTGCACATGATGTTTCTCATGAGTAAATGAGCATTTTCAGGCATCAAGTTCAGCATATCAAAGAAGATATGTTGGCCTTTGGGAGGTTAAAATGTCCACAATTTTGGCCATCAATTCCATCCCGTATGATATAGGCCACATGACAACACAAAAGCATCCAAATAAGCTAACATGTTGACATCTTCAATGCCTAAAAAAATCATCAGGAACTTTCCATTTGTTGTTGCTTATGTGAAGAACAAATTTACATGTCCCTTGCATGTCCTTATGGCAAGAATATCATGATCACAAGTATTTATTTCTATAATCATGACTTCAACTCACTCTAAAACATATTTTAATAAATGTAGCACTAACATATATACATACCTGACCAAAATATACCCAGGGCCTAACTACAGTGTTGGCCAATTAAACGAGGAAATATAACTTATTTCACTTCTTAAAATATAGTCTGTGGTACTTTACTGAAATATGACTCGAAGGAAACTGCACAAATCTGAGTGGCGATGTGGGCTTGTTGGTTCATGTTGAAATGGGCCAGTTGTAGCGCGAACAGGGAACAAAGACACGAGAAGGCACAACGTAGCGCTATGTGTGTGTATTCTTTGTGCCTTCTCGTGTATTTTCCCCTGTGCGCGCTACAACTCGCTCGTTGCACAAATCTGTTACCAAGCTTCTTATCGTCATTTATTTCACCTTTAAGGGCCTCTGTCAGGGCATTACGTTAGGGGTGGCATATTCATGCAGTCTCTAGCATTCACTCAAACCATTACCAAATGTTCACACCCTAAATGTATAATATCTTTTAATAATGACCAAGTCTCTGCAATTCTATTGTGTGCAAGCATCGACGACAATACATATCCTGACCTCTGCAGTGACTGATCCGCTACAAATTATCTTTGAGGTTCTTAAGCTGCGTGCTTTTGTACTTTGATGTTTAATAATGCACTACGTGAGACCATGAGTATACTTATATGGCTTCGTTTTCAAATTTAAGTAACTTCAGGGTGATGAACACACACACACTTATGGAAACATGGAAATGGGAACCGGTGGGGGTATGAATTTACCATGTTTTCTTCCATTTCCTGTGGATAGCCAGCAGGTGCTCCAGCAATGACACTCCCCTGTCTGCACCGCCCCATGGAGGCCAGCTGATCACTGACAAAACAAGGATTATTAATATTACCAGATCAGCATCACATATTCAAGCCGACTTGCGTAGAACAGTGCAAGACAGTTGAAGTGACATGTACATTAAGTGAATATTCAATTAAAACACAGGTAACCGCAGTCATCCCTGTTGCTGACTGCATGTCTCTTTGCAGAGTAACGCAAATAGGCATGTAGCTTACATGATATATGAAGCTCAAGTGCACTGTGTAAGTTATCAAGTTAGGTGTTGTTGTCCAGAGGTCTTTCTGATCAGTACACGTGATGCCATATGCACTGAAATGTGACGGTAAAGAACACAGCACTCCCTGTCATTCCATGAACTCATACTATTACTGCAGCTATGTGATAGCAGAAGACTATGCACTAGTTCAAAGAGCTACGTAAAACAGGGTGCATGCTATAATTGATTACACACATTTTCCAAGCTCTTCCAGAGCTGTTGTATACTCTATCAGTACAAAGCATGGCTCAATAATAGAATAAACTGCACAGTATGTGCTGCCATGCTAATAAATTGGTAAAGGAAAAGCAAGGAAAGCTTCTGCTGTCGTGATTTTACCATTAAGTGGGCTCAAATACTACATGAACACTTATATCGAGAAAAAAAATTTGATTTCAACAAATGTAAGCGCAATGGGTTGACTCACGCCCTATAATTGCGTAGCAAAATTATAGGCACTCAACAACAGATTCTGCCGCGCGTCGCCGGCACCAAGTTCCGTAGACGCGCCAACGAGCTAAAATGTCGCGCACGCCGACGCTGTACGAGAATGGCCGAGGGGCGCGGCCGCTTTCACGGGCGATGAAGACATTACTACCGCGTGAGCATACACCAACAGGATGAGTCATCACCTCCCCCGCCTCGAGAATGCTCGGACGGCGGCGGCCGAAGGAACGAGAAAAGCCTCGAAGGTTCCCAAGCTTTGGCCATGCTACGAGATCACGACACCGATAAGAATGTTCGAAAACGCCTGTGGAAGCTATATAACCGCCGTGCGAGAATCGTTTAGTAGAATTCAGGAGTTCAAGAGTTCAGTCCGCACCGGTGAAGTGATGTAACGTGAAGACCGAGCGTCTGCGGAAGAAGGGGATTCCCCGGCAAGCTAGTCGACGAGTTCATCGAGCGTCTGCATTTCCGGAAGAAGTACTTTCTTCGAGATCTGCCCCGAGTTACACTGAGATCGTCCGACTTCAAGACCAACACTGGTGAACACTTAGTGTTCCTTTTTATTTTGTACTTTACGTGTTGGACTCTTTGTGCTTGTCATTAATTATTTTCTTGTGTTCGTTAATACCCATCTGATTTGTATTGTGTTGTGTCTAGCCTAAGTGTGCAAGTGTGTGTGTAACTGCCTTGTGTGAAGAATATATTTAGTTGTGTTTTGACAACTCTGGGCTCTGACTCTGTCTTTGGACAGCAACCGGCGTTCGTTGGCGCACCAGAGGGCCTATTCTTAATTGTCCTTGCTTTCGTGGGATTATTTTCGGAAGCTGATAAGTCGGCTTTGGAATTTGGTCCGGCGTCTGCGCCTCGATCACGGGGTCTGTGACAGTAAGCAATGCGTGCAGTCAGCCCTATTATAACAGTTACCAACTCATGTTATCAGCAGAAAAGCAGGTGAGAGCACACTGGCTCAGGCTGAGTCATCTGCCTTTCCTGTAAATAAATCCCCACACTCTGAAGCTCATATTGCCACTCCCTTCAGTCACGGTGTACACATTTGTGTGCACAAATTATTTTTGCCATTTCTGTGCAGTTGTGGCAAAGAAATGACCCCAAAAACTAATCTTAGGGTAAATTAAACGTTATGCTTACCTCATATACCTTCATTTCACTTCTGAGGGAAATGTATTGCTACCGAAGACAGCTTTGGAGAAGGCACTACAGTGTTTTACGGGAGGTGTGATGTGGGATGTTTCTTTAGCAATTGCAAAATAATTTTCTTTCTAGTAAAGCTCACAACCAATAATTAACTTCTGCAGTTAACTCACACTAGTTATTGTTATTTATTATGAAGAAACCTATCATTACAGAGTGCAAAATAATTAGATAATCACTCTAATTATGATGACTCATATGTAGAGTCATTCTACCCCCTTGCTCTTAATGGAGTCTGCAGCACCTTGGCACAAATTTAGTAAATTTCATACATTTATCGACAGTCCATCATACCTCATCACTGAAGGGGTTAAGTGTAATCGGGCAATTTTCTTATGCAGCGTGATAATCGGGAATGCAGAACAACTTCAACGAGTTCCACTGAACGCAGTGTAAAGAAAAAGGGTAAGAGCAAATCACAACATGAAAAAAATGACATGCCACAAAATATTTGCTGCAAAACCAGAAAAATGTTGGCTGGTATCAAAGTGGAGCCAATGCACACGAACATGCTTGATAATAATATACTGGTAAGAGTTCGTGCAATTTCATATTCCCGATGATAGATTGATGATGATGATAACTAATAATTTACCCTATAAACACATCCATGTAAGTCCCGAACAACTTGAGATATCCGTGAATCTAGCTTCCTGGATCTTGCGTTTTACTCATCTATACCAGATGGATACGCCACATTAAAGAAAAACCTGCATGCATGCCGGCATTTCTATGATATGAGCACTTGTCAGTTAAATAATAAATAACACAGCTATAATTCCAGTCAATACAGAAAACAAATGAAGGTGAACACAGTTTCTTCAATAAGTTGTCCCAGACTGACCAAGGTGTAGTGTATTAACGATAAGCATTGGTGCACACGCTTCTCGGACAGCCCTGGGCAGTCCGGGGTGGCCAATCGAAGATCCTAGTATACATATTGAAAATCAGTCTGCACTCCAAGAGCTATACATACAGAGAGAAAAAGATCATTTGTGTTCTCCCTATTGACTGCTCCAACTTTCTCGGCAGCTAAATCTTCGTACACCTTGCTGGTTTGGCACATCCCATTTGCTTAGCTCATTGAGGAAAGGTACTGCATTAGAATGTTTTCCTTGTCGTTTGAAGTCTGCCCTAGAGCAGTTCATTGCTGCACATCTATACAGCCGACATCACATGAAAACAATTTAACACTTTATCACTGACAATCTCTCCATTTTTGGAATGTTGTAGTAATTTTACAGTTCAATGCAAGCAACAGCGTAAAGTTCCTTCACTGCTAAGAATGACGGTTGGCAAATTTTACGCATAGCAGCTATATCCACTAGAGAAGAAAAAAAAACTCATGATGCAAACAGCTGCAGCCTTGCTGTGGAAACATTTGTATAGCCTTTCATATGAAAGTACCGCACAGTTGAGGCCACCTAAAAATACTGACAAACAAGCTGTGCTGGACAGCTCTCTAGCTAGTGGCTAGTAAGGATAGCGGCATCAGTAACAGCAGCACCAATAGTAATAACAAAGTTGATAATCAATACTTGCATTTAGTAATGTCACCTGGGTGATTTGGAGGTCCGCCAGCATGATAAAGCCCACTAATATAAACGAAGTTGTTTAAAATTCTGCTAGACGAATCGCCTAGCAGCCAGCCAGGTACACTCTGTCTCTGCAAAGATTATAAGGTGCCGCGCACACCACAGTGAAATAAATGCAAATGATATAGCTACATCTAGCTCCAAAATGACAACGCTGAATTCAACCGCATAAAATAATACAAGATATTTCATAGCGTGTAGCATAGCATGACTCGAGACAAGAACGATCGATCGACTAACGCGGACCTTCAATCAAATTAATTTCACAGTCAACCTCTGTGCTAGTAGATCATTCGTACTTGGAATTGGGTTGACAGGGTCCGATGGACATACGCCACGAACTACAAGGCAAACATAACAGTAATAGGGACTGTAGACGAAACTGAAGGAGCGGATTCGCCCGCTTGTGTTTTACGCGGTATCGCAACACGCACTGCTTCAAAATTATGCAAATACCACATAACAAGAGGGGGGGGGGGGGATTGTACGTACCTTTGTAAAAGTTGCGACTGCAAGTGACAATCGCCAGGCGCGCATTCTCTTCAGAAAAAGTCTTATCGGGCGCCGCCGTGTACGTACGTGGCAGCTCCATCAGCAGTGACGCGGTTTGTGCAGTTTCACGATGAGCACTGGCATATAATCATCACTGCGCTGCGACAACGCGCAACCACGGTAATCAAAAGTTGAACCGTGCGCGCAACACATACAAACAAAGCGATCGCCGAGGGCCGCGCCGGTGAAGGCGCCCGCAGCTTCCCTTTACTTACAGTCGCGTTAAACTGCGTTGATGAGGACTCGTTCCGATTGCATTCACGAATAACAGACATACCACGGAGAACATTGCGTTAACACGGATGCACGAACGAAAATTACACACGAAAACAGGCCTATGAATATGCCTCGGTATCTGACAGCTGCCGGCCATGTGCTGCCGGCGCAGCAAGCTTACCAGTGTTGCCAAGCGATTCATTGCATTGGCCATTCCACGTTTGGTTTCGGTTTGGATTTCACTGAATGTGTCAAAACTCTAGCTTGGTGGTAATTTTTGGCAGTATTTCATTTAATGGGGCTTGAATAAAGTATCTAGATTGACTGATGTAGCAAACGTTTTTGTTTGTGCTTGTGCGGTAGCTAATATAACGAATAGGAATTCGTGCAGCAGGTTTCCTAACTCAGGCGTTAATATTCCCAGGCTGCTTTACATAGGCCGGTATATATGATTGCAAAAGTGTATGTGCATGTTCTTTCTCAAAAAGTAGACATATTCATCGGGTGTGGTTGTGAGCCAATGTGCAAAACAATGAGTTCATTGTGTGTTTTTCTGCGGTAAAATTCACTTCAACCCGTTACTACCTGCTCGGCGCAAGCACATTCATTTCGATCTAGATGCTTTGCCTATATAGCTGCAGTGCAAAGCATCGCATTTGTTACGTGCAGTAGCTACATCTCGTAAATAAGGCCATGCTGTACGACTAATAACCCATACTAGACTGCAGCAGCGCACCCAGGATCTCTGCCAGGGGGGGGGGGGGTACATTTTTGTGTGTGTGTGGGGGGGGGGGGAGAAGCAAAGACTTTGCATAATATGTAATTACCTTGCTTTAGCCAGAGGAATGCAACATTAACTCAAATGCCTAATAATTATAATATAATAAAATAATTATAATAATAAATTATAATTATAATATATAAGGATGATGACAACGTTTATTTCTTCAGCGTTTTATACAAAGAAATTTAAGAGTGAATGAGTAAATAGAAGACAGCAGATGATAGAGTGTTTTTGTTAATCAGGAAAATTCGACCTCAAGCCATCTCCTGAATGGTAATGACAATGTGCACAGAGCGCTTAAGGTGCACGTTGGACTGGTGGGGCTGGACGCGTGAGTGGAGGGGGAAGGGGGGGGTTACAACTACAATTTAGGTATACCTTTAAATCCTTATATGGCAATATAAGGCGCTTACTTGCAACCATATATGGCAGTAGAACGCCTATTTGTACTCTTATATGACGTTATAAAGCCTTACTTGCAGTCATATATGGTAGTAGTAGGCCATATCTGGACCATTATATGGCAGTATAAGGCCATATCTGAACCCTTATATGGCAGTATAAGGCCTTATCTGGACCCTTATATGGCAGTATAAGTCCTTACATGGATCCTTATATGGCAGTATAAGGCCTTATTTGGGCACTTATATGTCCAAATATGGCCATATATAAAACATATAAGGGCCATATCTCACATTTTCGTAAGGGACGGTTTAACCGAGATAATAAGCGATATTTGGATAAAAAGAAACGTTTGTTTCAAAAAGCAAAACGCGCAAAATCTGTTGAAGCTAAGTCAGAATATTTATCGTTTTCTAAAGAATGTGCACTACATATTGAGGCTACCAAATATAAGTTTTTCAACCAGGATATTTCGCAATTCCTAAAACAGATCCCAAAAAAATTTGGAAGGCCATTTCTCCCGCACCTACAAAAGAGTTGCCTGTTTTTGACAGTGAGTCTGGTGCTGCAATTGATGTCATGGATGTTGCTGATCGGTTTAATTTATTCTTTTGTAGTGTATTTAACGACGAAAAGCCCCTAGATATGTCATCACAGTTTCCTGATGGTTCTCCATTGATGGAATGTATTACCGTAACAAGTGACGGCATTGTGAAAGCTATTGAGCGTTTGCCATTGTTTTCTAGTCCTTGTCCTGACGGTATCTGTACTAAGCTACTAAAAATGACAAAGAGCAATTCCCCTCTTATACTTACACTATTGTTTCAACAATCACTTGGCACCGCCGAAATTCCAGACGACTTGAAATTGGCACATGTGATACCAATATATAAAACCGGCGACAAAAACAAGCTAACAAGCTATAGGCCTGTTCCTATCCCTAACGTATGTTGTATGCAAACTACTTGAACACGTCTTATCTTCTCAAATAATGCAGTACATGGCTAGCAACCACATTCTATTTGCAAACCAGCATGGTTTTCTGGGAGGCCGGTCATTGGAATCCCAGCTTCTTGAACTAACTACAGACATTCATCTCAACATTCACGAACTTACACAAACTGATGCCATATTTATAGATTTTGCTAAAGCCTTTGACCATGTGGCTCATAACCGCCTGATTTATAAAACGAAGCTGAATAAAATGAACGAAAAAGTCATAAACTGGGTTAAATAATATTTAAGTAACAGATGACAAGCCGTCGTAATTAATAATTTCCATTCTTCATTTCAACCTGTTCAGTCAGGTGTGCCTCAAGGTTCCGTTTTGGGACCCACTCTGTTTTTAATTTATATAAATAGTATACATAAGGGTATAGACTCGGAAATCCGGTTATATGCCGGTGACTGTGTTAAATTACAAAATGACTTAAACAGGATTGAAAGATGGTGCTCAGACTGGCAAATGAGCGTAAATACCTCAAAAACTAAACTTATGAGATTTACTACTTGCAGTGAAATTACGAAGCACACACACTTTCTTAATGGTGAAGCTCTAGAAACTGCAGAATCATTTAAATATATAGGTGTTCATCTTTCTCCGACTTTGTCTCATGTGGATGGTATCATGTGGATAATCATGTGGATTGTATTGTTTCCGCTGCATGTAAATCTCTTGGCTTCCTTCGTCGTACGCTTCGTCAAGCTAATAGTGAAAGCAAGCTTCTTGTATATACCACCATACTTCGTTCAAAACTTGAGTATGCCTCATTTATATGGAACCCGCACCAAACGCATCTTATTACCAAATTCAAATCTCTTCAGAACAAGGCACAACATTCAAGCATCACCAAAATAAAACATGGCCTAAGCCTCGAGCCATTGCAGACTAGACGAAAGATATATCGGTTAACTTTCTTCCATCAGCTTTTTCATCACCCAAATATCTTCTCTTAGGCACATATCTTACAAGCCAAAAAAATTCCTACGAATTGATCACGAATTTCAGGTCGAACAACCATTTGCACGCACTAAACTATTGCAGTTTTCATGTCTGCACTTGGCCATTTGGGAATGCAATCATCTCCCAAGTTATATAGCCGAAATTACTGACCATGTTATATTCCAACACTTAATGAAACATTCGGCAATTAGAAACATTATATTTCTTCTTACATTTCTTCTTACATATCAAAAATTAAAAAAATTTACCTTGCTAAAACTGTATTTATTATGATGGCAGAGGATGTATGAGTATTGTTCGTATAACGTAAGAATTATTGGTGCATGATGTTGTCCAATGAGAAGAGATGTAAAGGTTTCAGAGCATGTACGACTTCATATAAGGATATTCGACGCACATGCATGTTGGCTTACATTGTTGTAAATTTATTGTTATGCTCTCACCCCCCCCCCCCTATGTAATACCCAAACTGGGCCTTTAGGGTAAATAAATGAAAAAAAAACAAAGTTTGTGAATGGCAAGATCGGCTGACACCCCCTTTCACCATTGGTATGCGTCACACGATCCCATTCTGCGCATATTTATTCACTTGTTTGAAAAAATAAACCACTTGTCAGTCTGCACTTGTATAGTCTACTTCTCTTGTACTACGCCCGGGTTTCGAAGCCCACCCCTAGGAACATGTGCATTTACCAACTCACCCGGCCTGCGATGTTAATTCAGTTTATTGGCCATCGTCGCCCTGCTCATCAGGCCAGTGTGTGCTTTCTTATGATTTATTTGTTCATTTGTATGCTGCAGTTCATCGCTAGGAACGCGGGCAACATGACTAATGTTAGCTTTGTCGCGGCACACCGATTGCCTTCATAGTGTGAAGAAGTTTCCATCAACATTTTATTTCTCCGCATCCTGGCATGGCAAGAACTTTATTTTGGTCCAGTGAAACTAGGGCCCAGGGCAAAAGCCCCCAGGCTAAGTCGGTGGCTCCGCCCACGTAGGCACCGGTAGGCCAAAGGCTTTCCCGATGTCATGCGCTCTCCTAGCCCTGGTATTTCCTATGGCGTGAACGCCGAGCTATCGTTGCAGTACAATAAACTATTTTGGTGTTCAGCGTGTTTACCTGGCATTTCCCACGATCGAACAGCAGCCAGTAGAATAGAATCCGTTTTCCAATCCGCAATCGAATCTTCTCAATGAATGGCTCAGGCCGTTCATTTCTGTACGGCAATTGCTGCTTAGAATGCCGACGATGAGAACTGTTTTGACTGTCTTTAACGATGTCAAACTATAAAAAAATAGAAATGACATTTCTCTATAATAGCGGCATTGCTACGTGGAAATTGTGAGCTTTTTTGACTTGACTAGATCGTACACTAGCAGTCCAGCATATAATACGAAAGCCACCATCAGTGCTCCAGCCATGATGAAGAACAGGTCGTCGTAGGAGCCCCAGATGTCCCGAAATAGACCTGCAGTAGATGAAACAGATATGAACGTCACTTCTTGCGAATAATAATACGAGCGTCACGGTTTGAATATTCTCTAACAGGTTTGTCTGACAGTGTGATATTGCATATAACAGAAATAAACAGAATGTCAACACATGGAGACCGTAGGACACACGACAAGCGCTATCCTGTGTCCGGCTCTACCTGATTCGGTGTTTTGGAGATTACCCAACTTACACAGATATCCATCTTGTCAGTACAATGTGTCCACGAACAGCGCATGGCGTATCGAGTTCATGGCGATATCAATATCACCTTCATTAGGCGATGCACCCGGAAATACTAATTGCTTACACGTAGTTCTGGTAAACATATTGTCATATTTGTTGTTTTCTTTCGCGATTTCGTTCATCAAGACCTATTAGCAGTTTTGATTCTCGCAGCCAATGCTTTTGAAGCATTTCAATATCTTTCCATCGAGAATGTTTCTGGCACTTCCGAAAGGCTTGCCTTTGTTGTCGGCTTTTTGAATAAGCAAGCTTAATTTGTGGAGTAATTTGATGACTGCCAGAATAGTTATGACGGAGCGGCGTATCTTCAGAACTGCTGGGCTACACTGCTGATGTTTTCAAACTTAGCTTTAGAGGAGCACATTGCTTTAAGCCACGTTGTTACTGTGGCCGACGTTCTTAAAGAGAAGCTTGTTCTCACTCTTCCCACCACTTTTTTTATTTCTTCCTGCTGGTGGCTGGTTGCTGTTTTGCGCGATTGGCCGGCACCGGACAAAGCGCAATGACCAAGGGCGCTATAACGTAAAATGATTCCAAACTGTTTTAAATTGAATTTCTGCAATCAGCCTCCACGATTGGTCAAAACATTTTCGGACCACACCCAACTTCGCCTATCTGTCACGCGTAGTCACGAAAACTGCTATAGCTCCTTATCTGATATAATGTCTACACACTGATTATGCATGATTAAACCGCATAAAAGAAAGATAATCATTCCTGATTTGACGCCTTTTCAATATTAGCCCTCTGCTACTGGTCCAATGTTTTCTGGCTACGTCCACTTTGCCTGTCTGCCACGCGAACTCACCAAACCGCGAAAACTCACCACGTCAAAGTGACGTGTACGCGATAAAAATGCATTAATATGCCGAACAAAACTGAAAATTTTTCTGAATAGCCACAGACGGCCCCGTTCCGCAAGGAATAGAAGATGGCTACCCGCCGATCGCTCAGGCCGTCGCTACTCGCACCTGCTGGTGAGCATGTACTGGATATCATGATCATAAGAAGGAAATTTACAGAATAATATTAATGGGTTCGAGTACACACGGCTGGTATTACCAAATTTATTTGCGCATGATAAACCTTTTTGCGTGGCAGTAAAACGTTATCGAGCCCTTTCGGCACGCATACGACATCGCTCTGCGAACTCTTCCTTGCTCCGTTTCGATGGAGGTGAAATGCAAAAACGCCCATGTGCTTGCATTGTAGTGCACGTTAAAGAACCCCAGGTGGTCAAAATTAATCCGGCGCCCTCCACTACGGCGTGCCTCATAATCAGAACTGGTTTTGGCACGTAAAACCCCCGAAAGAAGAAGTTTTAGCGGCATTCTTATTCTTCCGTTGGACGCCGCCGCGATTTTCGACCAGCCACCGGAAGCTAAGTAAGGCGAAGCGGAGCATTCGGAGAAGCCGGCAGCACCCTGTTCATGCGGTTAACCATTTTCACTGTGCTGGCTCGGTCCCATAGAAATCCTCTCCACTAGAGCGTGCTCCTCGCCTCATGTCAGCCAATTAGATAAGAAAAACCGCTTAGTGTAGACAATGTTATTCGTTTTGAAAGCGAACAAAGGTGACCTCCTATAAACGAGGAGAGTGTTTGATTGGGTTATTCAGATAACCCTGCGGGTCACCCACCGATGCGTGCGTCGGTGGTTACGTAAATTTGACGTGAGGAATTTGGAATCAAAACAGTTTGAAATAGCTTTACGTTATAGCGCCCCCGGTCCTGACGTGAGACATCGCTTGAGGCGCTTGAGGGTCCTGAAAGGCGGCTTAACATTCATCCGTCCAGGTAAAGGGTGTGGTCGTGGTCAGAAGTTTGCGAGGAGGAGCTGCGATAGTTGCCAAATTACGGACAAAGAGGGAGAAGTAAGAGGCTCATCCGAGAAAGCTGCTAAGGTGTTTAGGTGTCGTTGGGTTTGGAAAATGCAGTGCAGCCGCATTAATGTCGGGATCTGGCTGAATGCCATGCTAGCTGACGACGTGACCTAATATATGATGCTGCGGCTTCCAAATCGACACTTCTCAGTATTGAGCTGGGCCCCGGCCTTGGCAAGACACAAAAGAACGTCGACTGAGCGTTCTAGGTAATAGGAGAAGCTTTACGAAAAGATGACAGTGTTGTCCAGGTAACAAAGGCAGGTTTTCTATTTTAGGCCACGCAGTACGGTATCGATAATTTGTTCAAATGTGGCTGGTGCAATGCCCAGACCAAAATGCATTACATTGAATTCGTAAAGGCCATCAGGCGTTTCAAACGCCGTCGTCTATTTCGCAAAGTTTCGCATTATTCTTTTTTTCAGAATAGTTCGCAATCAATAACAGAGATGCAATCAATAACAGAGATGATGGCTGCAGTGTCTATAAGGGCGTCAACGGAAAAAAAAGTTGTCGCTGTTTCACCTGAAAGGCGAAGCATCAATTGCGATAGCAAATTTGTAGAGAGCTATACAGAGTAATGATATTAGCTTTATCAGCTGTATATACTTGGACATGCAGCCGCACCGGCAACACGCAGAACTGTTGTCGACGCCGTCGGCGTTATGCCCGCGTTCGCTCAAAATGCGTGCGGCGTTGGTGACTGTTGCCGGAGCCTCTGATATAAATAGGCACTTGGTGCCGCAGCTAAACGTCGTCTTCCTTCCCTCCCCCTCCCCCTCCCCCCCACTCCCCCATGGCCTTTCGCGTGTCGGAAGAAGGCGCGTTTGCTCTACATATATGGTGATTGTAAAGGAGAAAAGAGACGCCTACTTTTGCAGCCCTTAAGGGAGCACTGCGCAGAACGCGCGTTTCTTCTCCGCCGTGCGTTCACTCCCCGCGAAAGCGCGCGCCCCTCGCGCCCTTTCACTCGCACATACAGCGTTCGGCGCGCGGCGACAATTTCATCTCCATTGACGTCATACGGAACCTCACGGCGACGCCGACGCCGACGGCAGAAATCTGCTTTTGAGTGTCAATATAATTGCTATCGCAATAAAACCTTCCACACAAACAGCGAGTAAATTTGCCTGGCCAGCAGGAGGAATCGGGACAGTTCGCGAACAAGCAGTTTCTCATCCCAAAACTGCAGCTTCTAGTTTTCAGAATGGTTGTCGAGAAAAGTGGAGGCAGGACTCAAGGTCGATGAAATAAGAACGAACGGTGAAGGGAACGACGACAGGGTGATTGAAAAGACCAGTACATGCCTTGGAACAGCGGAGGTGAGGGCTAAGCGACGTGACAAGGATATATAGGGTCCTGGAATGTAGGCGTCAGATCTGGGAACATAGTATCTCTCATAGGCAGAATAGCCATGGCCGTTCGTCTAGCTGGCGCCGGCGACAGGAACGGGATATATGACCACGTGTGCCACAATATAAACATACTGGGCGGGAAGGGCCCCAGGTAGAGTTGAATGATTGTGCAGGGGCCTTCGATGCCATCGAGGCCAGGTGGTCGCAGACAACGTCAGCAGGTGCAGATGAAACTGTTACCGAAGGCCGCGAATCAACCTTGACATAAGAAGGCGAACAAACAAACGCAGGGTACCTGGCGCGTATGCCACTTGTCATGGACGCACGTTATTCTTTAATGACCTCGGGTAAATTGGGAGGAGGAGCGCGCAGAGACGCACTGACGGTGTTGCCGGAAGCATGGCGGTGAAACTCCTCTCGCACAATGATGCGGTTAAGCGCTCGCAACGCTATAGAAAAGCGTAAGAGGCATCTAGAGATCGCTGAGAAGCCAGATAGTTGGAATTACACGAAGCAGCGGTACTGCTTAAATGTAAGAACTACACGGAAAATGTTGGCGAGTTAGCCAGTGCAAGAATAAATAGAAGTACAAGCGAACGTTAGGTGCAGGATATTTGGAAAAGAAATAAAGGGGCGCCGAAAGGATTTTGTGCCAAAATAAGAGCACTACGAGCACAAAATAAAAATTAGCACACATTTTCATTAGGCATGGAGGTGGGAACAGCTTCAAATAACAAGATGCGTTGTGGTACATGAGAGACCTGATTAGTGATAACTTCGGCAAAAAAGGTGAGTTCACACTCAACGAAATCCGTCAACAAAGAATGGCTACAACTCCAAATTTAGCACAGAAAACTTTTACAGGGAAAACGTAAAAAACTACTGCATCGAGACTTGATGAAATCTTAATACAAGTAATCAAACAGCTGGGTCCAAACAGCAAGTCACAGTTGGCTAGTGTCACAGAGCAAGCGACTAAAACAGAATAAATTCTGATTGAGCGGTGTGAATGCACAAATAACCTGATCAATAAAGGCAAATGTGATAAGGATATGACGAGCGGGTGCACACGAGTTGCAGCAACATCGGTGAACGACGACTAAGTGATTCTTGTACAGACCACTGTTCCTTCTCGCTGCAGTATTTTTGGTTTTTCCCGTGTTTCAGTGGGAAAGGCAGCTCTCATTGATACGGCAATGCTGTATTCCTGCTCAAGCGCTGCTGATGATGAAGGCTTCGAGAGAGTGGTACACCGAAAGGCCAAGAGAAGAAACATCAGAGGACTGTCTTTGTGAAGTAAGTCGACTGTCATGCCCCAGCGAAGGCAATGCTTGTAAGCCATGCGTGCGCATGCGCCACTGCCAGTGAAACTAACCATAGATAAAGACCACAGGTTGTTATCATACAGCTTGCTATATATATGCACATTCGTCGTCTGAATAAACGCTCTTCTTGTTACTGGCTTCAACTCGTCACACTCGTCACTGATACATGGTGTCAGAAGTGGGCGCGTCGCTCCGCGGCGTAGATGTAGTCGGCCCACGAACAGCAAGCAGCAACCGGTGAATGTGATTCAAAGCCAGGACATGGAACTTCTCAAGGCACCAGAACCCTTGCTGCTATCCGGAAGCACGGCAAAGAACTGGGAGAAATACAAACAGAAGTTCGAGCTGTTCTTGGAGGCGACAGCATCAGCGAAGGAACCCAGGACTCCAGCTGTCAAGACCGCGCTTCTGCTGTGCTTCGCGGGAGACGAAGCGCTCGAGGTATTCAACAATTTTTCTTTTGAGGAGGGCGAAAGCAAGCAAGATTATGAGACCGTTGTAAAGAAGTTCACTGAATATTGCCAGGAGAAGCAAAATGAGGTTTTTGAGAGATACCTGTTCCGGACAAGAACACAAGCGGAAGGCGAACCCTTTGAGCATTTTCTACGTGGCCTCAAGAGACAGGCACGCAGCTGTAACTTCGAGCCCTTGACCGAGTCCTTGATCCGAGACCAGATTGTCTTCAGCACAAAACAACACCAAGCTGCGGGAGAAAATGCTCAAGGAAAAGGACCTAACGCTCCTCAAGGCAGGGCAGATATGCCGAGCCGCGGAAGTATCCGACCAGCAGAATAAGGCGTGGTCCCATGCAGACAACCAGATAGCCGTGGTCAAAAAATCGCAACAGCACGTTTGTGCCAAATGCAATCGTTCCCACACGCATGCTAGGTGTCCAGCCTTCGGAAAGACTTGCTTCGTGTGTAAAGGAAAAAATCACTTCGCTATGTGTTGCACGAAACGACAAGTAGACGATGTGCACGAAGACAGCGATGACTTTAGTGTTTTGGATGTGAAAATTTGCAATGTCAACCGCAAGGAAGATTGGACAGTTAAAGCACATGTTGCGGGTCAAATGGTGGTGCTTAAGGTTGACACAGGTTGCCAGGCCAATCTGCTGCCTTACTCCGTCTACCGAAGGTGCAAGGGGGACCGGAAGCTTGACCCAAGTTGTGCTGTCCTGCGGTCATATAGCGGAGGTGTTATCAAGCACGTCGGCGTGGCAACGCTGCAAGTTGAGATGAATCAGCGGTCCTGTAGCATCTCCTTTTTAGTGGTGAAAAAGAGCAGCCCCGCTATTTTGGGATTAGCCGCAAGTGAAACTCTGGGTTTGGTGTCGCGCAACGTAGACACGGTCAGCAAAGAGGGCACCTCTGACATTATGAAGGAATTCCCAGATTTATTTCAGGGAACTGGCTGCTTGCATCGACAGTACCACATGGTTCTGCGCGAGGATTCAGCACCAGTAGTAATGCCAGCGCGGCGAGTACCACTGGCACTACGAGGACCACTACGAGATGAGCTCGACCGGATGGAAAGAGGCGGCATCATACAGAAGGTCAGCGCGCCAACGGACTGGGTGAGCCCTCTAGTCATCGTAAGAAAGAAAAACGGAAAGCTGCGTTTGTGCATGGATCCTCGGAATATCAATAATTGTCTAAAGCGGGAACATTATCAAATGCCAAGGCGAGAAAATATTGAAGCTGAGTTAGCAGGGGCCCAATATTTCTCTCGCCTTGATGCAAACTCCGGTTTTCACCAAATCCCTTTAGATAATGCAACGTCGTATATCTGCACATTCAGCACACCGTTCGGGCGATACCGTTTTTTAAGGCTTCCGTTCAGTATAGCGGCCGCGCCAGAAGTTTTCCAGAAGGCGATGAGCGAAATCTTCGACCGAGCTGCGGGAGTGCACGGGTATGTTGACGACGTCTTAATCTATGGAGCTACAAAAGATGAGCACGATGCGCGCCTCCGGCATGCTTTGCAGTTGTCCAGACAGGCAGGTTTAACGTTTAATGCTGATAAATGCAAGATTGGGCTCACTGAAATTGATTTCTTGGGTGACGTCATATCCAAAGAGGGCATAAAACCAAACCCTTTGTTGAGCACATCTCTGGGCGAATTACCTCACCCGGTAGACAAGGCGGCCGTACACCGGATGCTAGGCGTGGCGAACTACTTTGGCAAATTCATACCCAACCTGGCCGATAAGACGAACCTGCTGCGCAGCCTTTTAAAGAAACACACCATTTTTGAATGGACAGAGAACCATGCGCGCGAGTGGGCAGTTATTTGTGAGCATCTAAGCAAACCACCACTGCTCGCCATCTTTGACGCGTCCAGAGAAACAAAAATCTCTGCAGATGCTTCAAAATGCGGGCTAGGAGCAGCTCTTCTGCAACGTGACGGTGACGCTTGGCGGCCAGTTGCCTATGCATCCCGCGCTATGAGCGCTGCAGAACAAAGATACTCTCAGATCGAGAAAGAAGCGATGGGAATTACCTACGGCTGCGAAAAGTTTCACCAGTTTGTATATGGACGCAAGATTGTTATTGAAACTGACCATCGTCCGTTAATTGCCATAGCTACAAAAGCTATTGGTGATATGCCTCCGCGACTTCAGCGTTTCTTTCTGCATTTGTTCACCTATGACTTTGATCTTCACTTCGTGCCAGGCAAACAGCTGCTCCTGGCGGACATGCTGTCAAGGGCGTCACCAACTGCCGCAGGGGATACCGATGGATTCAACGATGAGGTGGAAGTCCATGCAACAAGAATTGTGTCCGAGTTGGTAAGCAAAAAGACCATGGATCGCCTGAAAAAGGAAACGGCAGCCGATACCGAGTTGCAAGCTGTTATCAACCACTTAGGCGGCAAGGGAAAGCTTGAAGGCACATTGAAACCATTCGCATCAGAGTTGTCGCTCGTGGAGGGCATTTTATTTAAGGGATGCAAAGTGGTTATCCCTAAGTCGTTGAGGCCAGAAATACTCGACCGCATTCATGAAGGGCACTTGGGTATGAATAAGTCCAAAGCAAAAGCTCGACGTTTGGTTTTCTGGCCAGGGCTTAACGTGGACATCGAGAAGATGCTACAGCGCTGTGCAGCCTGCCGCAAGTACGCTTACGCGCAGCAAAGTGAGCCTCTAGTTTTAAGGCCCGCACCGCAATACGCGTGGTACAGAGTCGGAGTCGACATCTTCCAGCAAGGTGGAAGTTCATACCTTTGTGTCTTCGATGCTTTGTCCAATTTCCCAGAAGTCGAAAGACTAACTGACTTGACCACCATATCTGTAATCGAAAAGCTGAGTGCCATTTTTGCTAGATATGGCATCCCAGTAGAAGTTTGCAGCGATAATGGACCTCAGTTTTCATCCTATGAATTTGCACATTTTGCCTCCAGGTACGACTTCCAGCATGTGACGTCTAGCCCCAGATTTCCTCAGTCCAACGGTCTCGCTGAAAAAGGCGTTCAAATTGTAAAACGAATCATGAAGAAGACGGCGGAAACAAAACAGGACTTCTGGCTTGGGCTACTCGGCTACCGTTCGTCACCCCTCGAAGATGGTCGTTCACCGGGTGAGCTCCTCCAAGGCAGACGCCTCCGCACGAGACTTCCAGACTTCAGCCACCAGTCAAGCGTTTCCGTGACTAAACACAAACAGCCCGAAGCTCGTGGCAGATGCTTACCAGCACTCAAGAAAGGCGAAGTCGTACGGGTCCAAGACAAGGCATGGACCAGGAAGGCGCAAGTGCTAGGACGAGTCGCACCAAGATCTTACGAGGTAGCCACGGAGGACGGCAGACGGTTACGACGTAACCGGCGTCACCTACTGAGGACACGTGAGCAGTATCGTGAACAAGTCGAAAGTAAGTCTTCATCGAGCGATGAAACTGATGGTCCCACCGAGCCAGAACGGCCTCAGCGTGAGCACAGCGAGGAACGTCAAAGCCCCAGTAACAGATCTCCCATGGAACAGCCGCCGGTTTCGGTTCCTCAGCAAGACGTACTTCCTCAGCTACGCAGATCTGGGCGGCAGACACGACCACGGGATCGACTACGCTACGATAATAACTTTAATCAAATAACTTAAGTTGTTTTCTTTACGTGCAGGAAGATGTATCGAGCAATGCTTGTAAGCCATGCGTGCGCATGCGCCACTGCCAGTGAAACTAACCATAGATAAAGACCACAGGTTGTTATCATACAGCTTGCTATATATATGCACATTCGTCGTCTGAATAAACGCTCTTCTTGTTACTGGCTTCAACTCGTCACACTCGTCACTGATACAGCCATCGGCGCACACAATTCTCTTTGTGCCTGACACACCTGCGGACAACCTCAGCCGCCTTAATCGACAAGCGATTTCCGTTTTTCTGGAGGCTCTGATCCCAAGAGAGGATAAGTATATCAGAATTAATATTCTAAATAAAGTCCTGGCTATTGATGTCCGCACCCAAAGCGCAACCGATGCTTTGATGGCAGTCAAGCTCTTGGGCAACATTATTGTCCACTACTTCGTTCTACAGGACAACGAAACCTTGGCTGGTGTTTATGATATTGACACATCGATTAGCGACAGCGACCTGCGAATCTTAATCAAACCTGCGACAGATGGTGTTGCCTTACTGCAAGCTCGGCGCCTTGGCAATTCGAGCTGCGTAAGGCTCGTCTTTAAAGGTGACTGCCTACCATCACACGTAAAGGTCGGCCACTTTCGACATGTGGTGCGGCCTTCCGTACCCAAACCACTTCAGTGCAGAAGATGTCAAAAAATTTTACAAGTGAGTGGTGTCTGCCGAAATTCAATGGTATGCCCAAATGTTCCGAGCAACACGACGCTGACACCTGCCGTGTAACGGAGCTCAAGTGTCCAAATTGTCAAGGCTCGCAAGCTGCATCCTCAAAATCTTGAGGAAAATGGCCAGAGACGGATCATCACACAGAGATGATTCTGTTGCAATAAGTTGACATAGCTCCCGCAAAGGAAAGCCCACGAAATCCTCTTCCGGTTCAAGGAAGATGTCTGGTCCGGCAACGCCGCCTCCTTTTTCCATCTGTCTCCAATAAGAGCACGAATGTCAGCGAAAAAAGCGGTCATCCTATTGATGCTTCATCAAGTGAGGTGTGGCCAGCGTTGCCGAAGACATGTCAAAGCTACCGCACATGACTCGCCACTTGAAGTCCAATGTCGCTGCAGTTGACCACACGTGAGAAAAGGATTCGCAAGTGATTGCTTTGCTAAAGTCGCTTATTAATGTCATGCGTCTATTAGTGAGAAACATGGACACTCCGGCTGCTCGTAGCCCACTGCAAGTACTGGACACGTTGACTCAAGTACTTGAAAGTTTCAGTATAGCACCATGGCCCGCCCCTCGCTGCCCTTCCACAAGGAAGTCAAGGAAGCATCTCTATTGCAGTGGAATGCCGGTGGCCTCAAATCAAGAATTTCAAATTTTAGACACTTTGTCTTCAAAAACCGTTTTTCCAACCTCGCAATTTGTGAATCGAACGTTGACAATATCATCCGCATTTCTAGCTATGAAGCATTCATGTTCTCTACCTGTGGTGATGTGAGCAAGATCATTGTATATATTAGATGTGAACTGACATACGTGTCCCACCTCATGACGACAACCAGTAAGTTTGTTTAATTGTAAAAACGAAGGAGCTTCCCTTCACCTTTATCGCTCTTTATATTGCTCCTTCAAGTCGCTTCGACTCCAAACGACTGCACGACGTATTATCAGCGACACCCGGACCTACAGTCCTCACCGGATATTTTAACGCTAACCATCCGCTTTGGAAGGGTTTGAAGAAGGACTCCAGGGCAAGGAGACTAGCATCTTTTGCCACACAGCATGATCTTTATTGCCTCAACGATGGTAGTCCGATATATTTACGAGGTTTACATACAGCAGCTGCCTAGATTTGACCCTGCTATCTCGGTGTCTTGAAAGAAAAGTGCAATGGTTCTCGGACATCGAATCACATGGCAGCGATCATATTCCCACATATCTGAAGAGAGAAGGACTATTTAAATACTCGTCTACGACTTTCCAACCAATTGTCTGGTCAGCGTTTTGGTCACACATGGAGGAATCATGTCAGGAAGACAACCATTGTAGTCTCGAACACGAAATTCAAAAAGCCATGAAAGAGGCAATATGCAGATTTCAGCCTTTCCCGAAATATGACGAATTTGAATCCGAACTCCAGTGACTACGAGGGATTCGCCGGTGGGCTGAAAGAAGATACAGGACAAATAAATTCATCCACGATCCCAGAGAGGCAAGGCGGATGCAGAAGAAGATTCAGCGCCGCATTGATACACTACAATCTCAAAGATGAAAACGATTCTGTGAGTCATTCGATCCACGTCAGCGCTTATCTCAGATATGGAGGAACGTGCGTGGACGTCGCGTATCACCGCAACAGCGTGTTCCTTTCAAATATCTCGCTCAGCACCAAGGTCGCAAAGAGATTGATACTGAAGAGTTTTCCTCAAGACTTGCGGGCTTGCAGCTCCAACACGCACTTACTCCATATTTTACACCTGGATCGCGGGGCTCTCGTGTGGATGTCATGTTTTCGGTGGAGGAGCTTGAGGCGGCACTGGCGACTTGCAGGCGCTCTTCGTCACCTGGGCCGGACGGCGTTACCTATCCGGTGTTCGGCAATCATGGGCAGAAAGCAAGACTCATACTGCTAAACCATTACAAGTCTTGGCGCAACGGTTTGGTTCCACGCGAACAGAATGCAGTCGCTTGGTTCCACTTCTCAAACCTGGTAAGTCACCGTTAGATTTGTTATCGTACCGACCCATTGCTCTGGCCATTTGTATCGAAAAATAATGGAAAGAATGGTTTTGACGCACCTGAAATGGTACCTGGAGAATTACAAGGTGTACGCAGAGGCTATGGCTGGATTCCAGCGTGGGCGCTCATTCATAGATAATGTAATCGATTGGGTCACGTTTGTTCAACATCAAGAATGTCTGAAACGACTCACTGCGGCATTGTTCCTCGACATAAAAGGCACCTACGAAAATGCAGCACATTATGGCATTGTAGAGGCTCTGAGTGATGCCGGAATCGGTGGACGCACTTTTCAGTGGCTATGTAGTTATTTGACCGACAGACATTTCCTAGTGATGACCGAGGATGGCGCCACGACTAACCACCAAAGATTCCATGGAGTACTGCAAGGTGGGGTATTGAGCCTGACTCTATTCAACCTAGTGTTCGTTGGCCTAGTCAGATGCTTGCCAACACCGTTGGAGTATCAATCTATGATGGCGACATCTGCATCTGGGCATCTGCTTTAACACGACTGCAGTACGAGCAAGGCTGCAAAAGGCAGCTGCGTCAACATCAATGTACTTGCGAAAACAGAACTTAGAGCTGTCTTCACAGAAATACTGCCTAGTTACATTCACTCGGAAGGCGATCAGGCCTTACTCTGTAAGTGTCAATGGGCAAGCAATTCCAAACGCACGGAAACACCGCTTTTGAGGGTTAATTACCGACCGCGGCCTATCGTGGAGCCCGCACGTTTCATACCTAAAAGGGAGGTTAACCACAATAACACACCTCCTCAAATGTCTCGGCGAAAAGACAGGGGGCACATCGGTGCAGTCATTGCTGCAGCTTTATAATGCCTTGTTCCTCGGTTTCGCGACATACAGCCTCCCTGTGCTAGGCAAAACATGAAAAACAAGCCTGTGTGTACTCCAGAGAATACAAGCTCAAGCCCTAAGAGCGTGTCTTGGTCTTCCAAGACACGCCCTTACGTCTACAGCGGCAACTGATTGTCAT